>NC_135219.1:15542647-15577982 GCF_052324685.1 Brachyhypopomus gauderio | reverse complement strand
ATCACCAGCAGTATATCAGTGCAGGGTGTTGGGGTGTGTCTGCCTGATGCTCGGGGGCAGAGAGTGCTTGCATAACTCTCCTCTGTAGCATTCATCACTCTGAGACACACACAAGAATGCGCACGTGTTCCCATGCATGCCTACACTCATATAAACACACCTGACTTACCCAGTTCACAGCCTTATTTCACGTGCTACAGGAAGTCTAATGAGGAACAACATTTGTAAACACACAGCCAAATACTTCTCCAGCAAAGCACCAGACACTGGCACACGTGTCCACATTGTAGTAGTATATCACAAGGCACACGTGTCCATGATTTAGTACCATACCACACGGCACACGTGTCCACGTTGTAGTAGTATATCACAAGGCACACGTGTCCATGTTTTAGTACCATACCACACGGCACACGTGTCCACGTTGTAGTAGTATATCACAAGGCACACGTGTCCATGTTTTAGTACCATACCACACGGCACACATGTCCACGTTTGTAGTAGTATATCACAAGGCACACGTGTCCATGTTTTAGTACCATACCACACGGCACACGTGTCCACGTTGTAGTAGTATATCACAAGGCACACGTGTCCACGTTGTAGTACCATATCACGTGGTACGTGTCCACGTTGTAGTGTAGTACCATATCACATGAAACATGTGCCCATGTTGTAGTACCAGAGAGCCACACCACCAGTAGACCAGGCGATATTACCTTCTTAGCAACGTCTCAAAACAGCCCCCCCACCCCCTAAAAAAAAAAAAAAACAAAAATCCATTTTGCTCTGTCTGGTCTGATTATGGATTCATATCCCACATTCCTAGAACATTCCTGGATTATTTGAATGACAGTAGCATTTTGTAACAAAGCCTCTTCACTGCGCTGATGGTTTTTGGTGCCGTCGGGGTTTTCTGAGATGTGTTTGTGTCTGGGAGGCTGAGGGCTTTTGTGTTCCTGTCCTCCCTGAGGGGCCGTTTTACCGGACCTGCGTGTGAACGCTTATTACTGGTATAGAAATGGTCTCCTGAAAGCATGAATTCTTTGGTCCATTATGTAATGGGAGAGTGTTTAATTATTACTGAAGTGCATGTAAGACTGTAGTGGGCTATTACAGAGTGTGTGTGTTTGTGTTTGTGTTTTAGTTAATAAGCTCTATGAGCTCAATAGCGGAACACTGTTTACCCTCACTGTTGCGTACGCTGTTCGACTGGTACCGGAGACAGAGCGGCACGGAGGATGAGTCGTACGAATACAGACCCAGATCCAGCACCAAGTCCAAAGGGTGAGCATGCACACACACACACACACACACACACACACACTACAGCAACAGTAGGCTTGCTCCTAGTTGTTTCTCCATGTGCTGTGTTGTATTGAGTGGTCGCTGTACTGGAGTTGAGCTGCTCGTCTCTGCTGACGTCTCTCTCACTCCGTCTGTTCTCTCTGCTCCAGGGATGAACAGCACCGTGATAAAGACTACCTACTGGAGAGGAGGGACCTCGCCATAGACTTCATCTTTTGTTTAGTTTCAGTGGAAGTTTTTAAAACAGGTGTGTGTGTGTGTGTGTGTGTGTGTGTTCGCGACCAGTCTTTCAAAGCTGCTGATGTTTCTCAGCATGTGTCTTGTTGTGAGTGAGGAGGAGGATGGTGACACTCCTCTCTCTCTCTGTGTAGATTCCTCTTCATCCTGTTCCAGAGGCATTAGTCCATGAAGTCCTTAATCTGGCATTCAAGCACTTTAAACACAAAGAGGGGTAAGTAAGCATGCATGTGTGCGTACACACACACACACACACACTCATACCCCTATGCATATGTATTGAACATAAACACACCATTATGAGATACAGCCACACACATTTCTCCCATTAGGAAACTGGTTTTTATCTCTGAAGTGAATGAGTTCATGAGGCGACCACATCATAAAACACAGACACTCCACGGTCACTCACGCTCCTTCGCCGGCTGCAGAGACTCCGCCCTTAAAGCCTTCGTTGCTGTGCTCCTCTGTGTGATTGACAGGTGCTCAGGCCCAAACACGGGAAACGTGCACATCATAGCAGATCTGTTTGCCGAGGTCATCGGAGTTCTCACCCAGTCCAAGTGAGTCAGGGACGTCTGTCTTCCTCATGGCAACCATTGCTTTCCCATAACACAACCTTTTGTCTCTGTGTTTCTCCTGTTGTTAGGTTTTTCTTGCCATCTGTTTAACTCCATAAACGTCCCAAAGCAGTAATGCTCTCATCATTCCTGGCGCTCCGTCCACTTAGTCTAAAAATGACACTATTATAACGGCCAAAACAAAAGTGTAAAGTGTCCACTACTCTGGCTGTCTGGGTTTACCCTGGCGGTGGGATCTCACTTCCTGTGCAGAGCAGACACTCATCTGCGTTTACGCTAGCATTAGCTAGCCTGCGTTTACGCTAGCATTAGCGGCTTACTGGTGTTCGCTGCCGGACGGGACCAGTGATTTAGAGAAGTCCCAGACACACTTCCAGTTCCCATAATTCATCACCTAAGTGCATCCTAGCCTGAACACAAAGCAGTCTGTTCAACCTTTAATCTAATTGAAGCTTGTAATAGGAACTGGTTTATCATAGGAGGTGTGTGTGTGTGTGTGTGTGTGTGTGTGTGTGTGTGTGTGGTGTGCGTGTGTGCGCGCGCGTGTGTGTGCGTGCGTGTGTGCGCGCGCGCCGGTTAGGTTCCAGGCTGTGCGTAAGAAGTTCATCACCGAACTGAAGGAGCTGCGTATGAAGGAACAGAGTCCCCACGTGGTCCAGAGCGTCATCAGCCTCATCATGGGCATGAAGTTCTTCAGAGTCAAGATGTACCCCGTCGAGGACTTTGAGGCCTCCTTCCAGTTCATGCAGGTGTGAACACACACGCACACACACACAGCTGGTAGGAGGTTGTGCTGTATAATCTGGTCCCACTTAGAGCATTTATAGAGGTGATATTGTAACTCATCTCACATGTCTGGGGAGTGTTTGGAGTCATCAGACAGACTGTTTAACTGCAGACTGCAGACAAGTTTGATTAAAGTGTGTGTGTGTGTGTGTGTGTGTGTGTGTGTGTGTGTGTGTGTGTGTTCGTTCATATGTGGGAGAGGGAGGGAGAGAGAGAATTTATTGAGTCTGTGCCAGACCCAGTAGGAAGGCTTGTATTCAAGTCTGATACAGGCAGTAAAACTCTACACTTCTATGTGCTGCCTCTGAGCAGGGGCTGTAATCGCCAGTGTTTTAATGGAGCGTGTGCGCCCTGTGAACGTCACGTCCATCACTTCTCAGTACGCGTGCCTGACTGCCCCTGACTGCAGAGGTCAGCTCCGCAGCGACCCTCTGTGAGCTTCCTGTGACCTGTGACCCGGTGTGACACGCAGTTCTCCTGTCTGTGCAGGAATGTGCGCAGTATTTTCTGGAAGTGAAGGACAAGGACATAAAGCACGCTCTAGCTGGCCTGTTTGTGGAGATCCTCATCCCCGTGGCTGCGGTGAGTACCTCCACCCTCCTTCCACCATGGGGCCCACAACATGCTGCTCCGCCCGCTGGGCCTCGGTTCTGCTGCGGTTTGGTGTAGCCTGGTCCTCTTGCTGCGTGCCGCTCTGCCCTAGGGGAGTCTTCCTCCACAGTGGTACCGTGTCACTGGGCCCATTAATCCCACATATATAGATAGACCGCGTTCTTCGAGGGTCCATCAGGCCCGGCGGCTAAACCCCCCCTGAACTGTGTGGGTCAGTTTTGTGGCAGCTCTCTAACAGATGGAGGATTAAAAACTCGAGACGGGAGAGGGTGGTTGCTTGGTGAGATCAGTATTACAGTGTGTATGGAGTCAGAGGGTGGGATCTTACCTTGGTGGTATATATTTGTGTTAAAAAGTGTGTGTGTGTGTGTGTGTGTGTGTGTGTGTGTGTGTGTGTGTGTGTGTGTGTGTGTGTGTGTGTGTGTGTGTGTGTGTGTGTGTCGCAGGCGGTGAAGAATGAAGTCAATGTGCCATGCCTAAAGAACTTTGTGGAGATGCTCTACCAGACCACCTTTGACCTCAGCTCCAGAAAGAAGCACTCCTGGTACGACCCTGAGTGACCTTAAGCTGTCCCAAACTTCTTTTCCTCTCAGACTGTTTCAAGGACCTGCACAGCCCTTACTCAGCCCCTCCTCTTCCTCTGTGTCTTCTCAGATCCTGCTCTTTGGGTTATTTTTAGACATGAGAATTGTGACGGCAAAACCGTTAATTGTGCCCCTCTGACTAATTATGTGTTTCTCTCTCTTCTCTCTCTCTCTCTCTCTCTCTCTCTCTCTCTCTCTCTCTCTCTCTCTCTCTCTCTCTCTCTCTCTCACTCGCTCTCTCTCTCTCTCTCTGTCTAGGCGCTCTATCCTCTGGTCACGTGTCTGCTGTGTGTTAGTCAGAAGCAGTTTTTCCTCAGTAACTGGCACATCTTCCTGCAGAACTGTCTCTCGCACCTAAAGGTACAACATTTCCAACCAATCAGCTCAAAGCAGAATTTCTGCCTTTAAATCGACTGCTCAATATAAGATTGTAGTGTCAGCCGGTCTGAGTAACATTCTCACCTCAAACAATTAGAATGCACAAACGTCTAGCTTGTAGAGCATCATGGAAAGCACAGAGTATACGACTGACTTGAAACTATAGTAGAAATTCTTGGATTCAGTAATTCACATTTGAGTTAGATTAAATATTGAGACTGACATGAACAGGTAAGTGTTTGGTTTGAGAGCAGGCTTCTGAACTCCCAGTCCTGGGGGTTAAGGCCCCGAGGCCTCCAGTGTGTGTGTGTGTGTGAAGACACACTTGGGCAATAGTGTTTGCTGTGATTAAACTTTAAGGAAATGACTTCACCTGCTGCTTAGTAAATGGTTGATTTTTCAAAGATTCAAAGATCCTCTTCTGTCTCATTCTTTCTTGGAACTTTGTCCAATTACTTCACCATCTAATTAATTTTGTGGTGTTGAATGGTGATCAAGTGAATCATGTGCTTGTGATTGTGATGCAGTATTATTCACTAAGTTGCTTCCTGATGATTCGCTGGTGCTGATATGGTGCATGGAGTGATCCCAGTGTCTCCAGTAACGTGGCCTCTCTTACCTGGACCATTCACACTCCAGATACAACGTGAGCCGTTCCCTTGACGGTGAAATCATTTAATTCATTCAAGGATTAGAACTGGCTGTCAGTGCCCACTGGCTTCTGGGATTTGTAGTCTTTCAGGATATTTCTTTCCACATCCATGCTCGATCTGCTCATTCTGTCTCCTAACATGTCGTCCTGTCCCCGCCCCCATCTCCGCCCACTCTGTCCATCAAGCATGCCCCACACTTCTCTTAGATGTCAGTACTACGCTGGGTTTCTCGAATCACACCTTTCTTTCCTGCACTTTGTCTTGTTGGCCAATCAGAGCACTCCTTACAGCTGCTCAACAAGCTCTTGGGGGTGTGTGTGTTGAATCTGTGTGGTCTGGCTGGAGTTTAGTGTGAAATATACATCATTTCACAGATGCATCCGTCTCACAGCTTTGCATGTTGCTAGTGGTTACGAGTGCCTTGTTTGTGTGGGCTCTGCTTTGTTGTGTGTAGTCGTTGTTTTGCGTTGTACCCGCACGCCTGCCTCCCGCCCCCCATCACGTGCCCTTTTGTGTTTGTTTCTGTTACACACTCACTCACTGCAGATGCCGTCAAACAACAGCATCCGTAAGCAGATCGAGACCCTGCAGGTGAGTTACCGCGGTAACCGTCAGGGGAGCCGTCTTCGATCCCAGGAGGTCTTCTGGCCGACCCCGTGTTCTCTGCGGCCTGGTGTGACGCCGTCTGTCCCCCAATGTCTGTTCCCCGCCCATGGAGGAGGGGGCGGGGTGAGGGGCGGGGCCTGGTTCTCGGGCTTCTGCGCCATCGTGGGTCTCCGAGCTCCCAGCCGCTATATACATCTTATTTATATCACCATTTCTGGAACATTGGCGCAAGGAGTCGATCGCTCTGCTGGCTTTGTGCTTTAAGCCGGGGGGGGGGGGGGGGGGGGGGGGGTGTGTGTGTGGGGGTGTGTGTGTGTGTGTGTGTGTGGGTGCACGCGTCAGTAGAAAGGGGAGATGTACTGGGCTATTTGCTTGTGCTGGCTGATTAAAGCCCTTCAGAGTGGAGATCATCGTTATACGTTATTTTTCAGACTGGTTGTCTCAGTGTTCCCTGTAAGTTTCCTCCCAAAAACACAGTCACTGCATTTACTCTGAGATCTCTTCTATGATGTGATGAACTCCCGTGCCCTGTGTTTTCTGGTTCACTGGAACTCAACTTCACTTGTGACTATGCTGCCCCCTGTGGTCAGTTTGTGTCAGTGCAACCTACTCAAAGCTCCTCTTATGCCCTGAAGAAGGGGTGTGTGTGTGTGTGTGTGTGTGTGTGTGTGTGTGTGTGTGTGTGTGTGTGTGTGTGTGTGTGTGTGTGTGTGTGTGTGTGTGTGGGGAACAGAGCCAGACAAAAAGGCGTGTCCTTAGTCATCAACTGTGCTGATGTTAATCAGCAGCTTATTGGCCATTACCTTAAGAAGTCTTTTCCATAGTTGAGTTTTCTGTACAGATGATTCATTAATCATATCTTGTAGATCAATGACGTTAATGGTGCAATCGAAAGCCTTATACATGCCTGTGTTGTGGTCCTCATTACTGCCTCCAGTAAACCAGTGTGCTTGTGTCACGGCTAACACCCAAATCTGCCCTCACCTGGCTGACTTCTGATTCACATCACTTTCCACATTGGAGGAATTGTCTTCATCTTCATTGTGTTTATTGCCTTTTTATTATTATTCTTAGAACAAAGATCCCAAAATGTCTCGTGTGGCCCTGGAGTCACTTTACAGACTGCTGTGGGTTTACATCATCAGGATCAAGTGTGAGAGCAACACCACCACACAGAGGTAACACACACACACACACACACACATACACACATACACAGGTAACACACACACACACACACACACACACACACACACACACACACACAGGTAACACACACACACACACAGGTACACACACACACACACACACACACACACACACACACACACACACAGGTAACACACACACACACAGGTAACACACACACACACACACACACACCCCACACACAGGTAACACACACACACACACACACACACACACAGGTAACACACACACACACACACACACACACACAGGTAACACACACACACACACACACACACAGGTAACACACACACACACACACACACACAGGTAACACACACACACACACACACACACAGGTAACACACACACACACACAGGTAACACACACACACACACACAGGTAACACACACACACACACACACAGGTAACACACACACACACACACACAGGTAACACACACACACACACACACAGGTAACACACACACACACACACACAGGTAACATACACACACACACACACAGGTAACATACACACACACACACACAGGTAACATACACACACACATACACACAGGTAACATACACACACACATACACACAGGTAACATACACACACACATACACACAGGTAACATACACACACACATACACACACATACACACACATACACAGGTAACACACACATACACACACACACAGGTAACACACACATACACACACACACAGGTAACACACACATACACACACACACACACAAACACACACACACACACACAGGTAACACACACACACACACACAGGTAACACACACAGGTAACACACACAGGTAACACACACAGGTAACACACACATACACAGGTAATACACACATACACATACACACACACACACACAGGTAACACACACATACACATACACACACACACACACACAGGTAACACACACACACACACACACACACACACACACAGGTAACACACACACACACACACACACACACATACACACACACACAGGTAATACACACAGGTAACACACACATACACACACACACACACACAGGGTAACACACACACAGGTAACACACACACACACACACAGGTAACACACACACACACACAAACACACACACACACACACAGGTAACACACACACACAGGTAACACACACACACACAGGTAACACACACACACACAGGTAACACACACACACACACACACACACACAGGTAACACACACACACACACAGGTAACACACACATACACACACACACACACACACACACACAGGTAACACACACATACACACACACATACACACACACACACACACACACAGGTAACACACACACACACAGGTAACACACACACAGGTAACACACACATACACACACACACACACACACACACACACACACACACACACACACACAGGTAACACACACATACACACACACACACAGGTAACACACACATACACACACACACAGGTAACACACACACACACACAGGTAACACACACACACACACACAGGTAACACACACATACACACACACAGGTAACACACACATACACACAGGTAACACACACATACACACACATACACACACATACACATACACACACATACACACACACACACACACACACAGGTAACACACACATACACACAGGTAACACACACATACACACAGGTAACACACACATACACACACACACACACACACAGGTAACACACACAGGTAACACACACACACACACACACACAGGTAACACACACACACGCACACACACACACACACACAGGTAACACACACACACGCACACACACACACACACACAGGTAACACACACACACACACACACACACACAGGTAACACACACACACACAGGTAACACACACACACACACACACACACAGGTAACACACACACACACACACAGGTAACACACACACACACACACACACACACACAGGTAACACACACACACACACACACAGGTAACACACACACACACACACACACACACAGGTAACACACACACACAGGTAACACACACACACACACACAGGTAACACACACACACAGGTAACACACACACACACACACAGGTAACACACACATACACACACAGGTAACACACACACACAGGTAACACACACACACACACACACACACACAGGTAACACACACACACACACACAGGTAACACACACACACACACACACACACACACAGGTAACACACACACACACACACACAGGTAACACACACTTACACACACACACACACAGAGGTAACACACACTTACACACACACACAGGCCCATGGCAAGCGTTGTTGCGAGCGTGCCCGTGCCATCGCGAGCGCGCCCATGTTGCGAGCGCGCCCGTGTTGCGAGCGCGCCCGTGCCTCCCCTGAACTCTGCTCTGTCCTCCCCCAGCCGTCTCCTCAGCATCGTCTCGGCACTGTTCCCCAAGGGCTCCCGCAGCGTGGTGCCCAGGGACACGCCGCTCAACATCTTCGTCAAGATCATCCAGTTCATCGCTCAGGTAGGACCAGCACAGGCCTCCTGCCACGGGGCCCCGGCCCTAGGGCCCCCACAGGGGCTCCTGCAGCTCTGATGTGGCCTGCACAGGGGGCGGGTTTGGGCTGGCTGGATGTGGTTTTGCTTATCTGCTGTAGAAGGAGGTGCGTGTGTCATAGTTGGCGTTTGTTTCATCCCCTGTGTGTAGGAAAGACTGGACTTCGCCATGAAAGAAATTATCTATGACTTGCTGTCGGTGGGCAAGTCCCAGAAGACCTTCGCCATCAACCCAGAGGTATGGACACACACACACACACACACACACACACACAGTGTTTCTCCTCACATCCTCCTCTGCATCTCTTTCAGAGAATGAACATCGGCTTGCGGGCGTTCCTGGTGATAGCAGACAGCCTGCAGCAGAAGGACGGGGAGCCACCCATGCCCACCACGGGGGTCATCCTGCCCTCGGGCAACACCTTACGGGTCAAGAAGATCTTCCTCAACACCACCCTCACCGACGAGGAGGCCAAGGTCATCGGTAGGTCAGCCGTTTGCACATCCCGAGCATCGCCGCCGTTTCCGTTTGTGTCCACGGTAACTAGAGAATAAGATTGACAGGTCATTGGAGCAGACCTGCCCTCGGGCTAGACCCGTCTCGCAGACCTGCCCTCGGGCTAGACCCGTCTCGCAGACCTGCTTTCGGGCTAGACCCGTCCGGTTGACCTCACATGACTATTGTGCACTTCTGTGTAGCTCTAGAACACAGACTCTGTGTTCTGACTGAGTTCGGGTCGGCCCTGGGCTGTGTTCAGAGTGACCCATTTTTCTGTTGCTTTGTTTGTTTGTTGCTGTTTAACTGAATGTCAATATTTGTGTGAATGGTGAGTGTACTGTTGGGTGTTTGGGATGTTTTGTCTGCATTTCTGCTCCTAAAGAGACTGCTGTGTTTATCTGTGCCTTTGTTTGGTGCTGGAAGGCATGTGTTGAGAGGCAGGCAGTGGGGAGTGTGGATGTTTACATCTCTCTGTTCACACTGTGTGTGTGTGTGTGTGTGTGTGTGTGTGTGTGTGTGTGTGTGTGTGTGTGTGTGTGTGTGTGTGTGTGTGTAGGGATGTCTCTGTACTACCCTCAGGTGCGGAAGGCTCTCGATAACATCCTGAGACACCTGGACAAGGAGGTGGGCCGATCTATGAGCATGACAAGTGTGCAGATGTCCAACAAAGAACCTGAAGACATGATCACGTCAGTCCCTTCAGTACCCCGCGTCTGTCCTGCTCTCCCTGATATCTGTCCTGTTCCTTCGGCTGATGGCCAAACCCATTTTATGATAGTGGATCGATCGCATGTCGTTGACGATGTGCATGTGTGGTGTGTTCTGTGTCGTAGCGGCGAGCGGAAACCGAAGATCGACCTCTTCCGGACGTGCGTGGCTGCCATCCCCAGACTCATCCCCGACGGCATGAGCAGACAGGACCTTATAGAGCTCCTGGCCAAGTAAGGACCTCTCACCTCTGACCTTTCCTCCCTCCGAGGCAGGATTCAGGTGGATGTAACTCCTTCTCAGTGCGAGTTCACAGCTTTGTGCTTCAGTCTTGAGAAGTTCGTGATGAGTGTTTTTTGTGGTTTGTGACATGCTTGCATGCATGGGAGGGTGAGCTTTTTAGGTGCGCTTGGGTGTGAGAAATGGTTGCGTGAGAAAATGGCACATTTGCTCGACACTTTCTCTCATGCTCTTACTCACGACCACACATGAGACGCTCATGTAAAGTCCACAGAGGAGACGGTGTAAACTCGAATTCTCGGGTGTCCGATTTTCCGATAATTTTGCCGTCTGAAAGGGCCAAGTTATTTTCAGGATCAAAGTAACGTTGAGATGGTAGTTTTACGAACTGTTCGGAGAGTGTTCGGAAAAGCTGCTCTCTGTGTTTACGTGGCAACACCATAAACACGCCCCCCAAGCCGCATCACACTGTAGCACCTGCAGGTTGGGTGACCTTGCAAAGTGAATGACTGAAATGTAAACATTAGCACAGTAGGGTGGCCCCCTGGGAGGTTTAGATTCATGTTCCTCTCAACTTGGTTTAAAAGTTGAATGTCCGGCTGGTTCATGTTTGTTTCTGCTGCTGAATTCATGTGACGCTAGCTTGTTTAAGGATTTCAGGTTTGCAGGTTTCCATCATGTGGATGGTCTGGTTGAGAGGCCAGGAGCTGGATCCAGCTGTTTGAGTCTGCTAAACACCGCCTGGCAGGCCTTTTCATGGGCCTCGCTGGCCTAGTCTTGTCAAACGCGCTGTGCTGTATTATTACAGCAAAATGGACCATAACGCAACATGAAGTTTTGTAGCAGTAGCTCTCAGTGGGTGTGATTAGCCTCATTAGCCCCTCTGCTCGCAGTGATTAAACTAATGAGAGTCACAGCAGTGAGCAGTCCAGACATGACCCTAACTTTGAATCCAAACATTTGGGTGTGTAACGTTCAGTCTAGATTTGTCACTAGGCAACAGAGAAGAATCTACAGCGTGGCCCAAGTGTGTCCTATCTGGATAATCTCTGAAAATATTCTGGAGAAATCTTGGAAAACAAGCTGTAGACGAGAGTCTGAGCCTCTTTTGCCCCCTTGAGCCAAACGCTCTGAACTACCAGAGAAGTGAGCGTGTGTCTCGCCCCCCAGACTGACCATCCACATGGACGAGGAGCTGCGTGGTCTGGCCTTCACCACGCTGCAGGCCCTGATGGTGGACTTCCCCGAGTGGAGGGAGGACGTGCTGTCGGGCTTCGTCTACTTTGTGGTGCGGGAGGTGACGGACGTTCACCCCACCCTGCTGGACAACGCCGTCAAGATGCTGCTGCAGCTCATCGTCCAGTGGAGGCAGAGCGTGCAGAGCAACAACCGCTCCCACGAGGCGCAGGTACCCGCCCGCAGCACGGCCTCGTGGGTAACGCTCACGCCCGAGTGCGGAGGCCCTAGACTTACCCGCGTTCCCCTGCTCGTGTGTGTTAGGGGTCCAGTCGGAGCGGCGGTCTCCCTCTGGACCGACCCGTGGTGCCGAGCGTTTTGCACGTGGTGGAGGGCCTGGCGCTGATAGTGCTGTGCAGCTGTCGGCCGGCCACACGCCGCCTCGCCGTCAACGTGCTCAAAGAGGTCCGCGCCCTGCACAACGCCCTGGGCATCGCCAAGGTAACCGCCACGCCCAGCAAACGCACCAACCCTGTTTGGATTTATTCTTTTGCAGTTATGATAGTACAGTGGTAGGCACCGATCTCCTGTCTCTCTCTCTCTCTCTCTCTCTCTCTCACACTCTGTCTCTCTCTCTCTCTCTCTCACACTCTGTCTCTCTCTCTCTCACACTCTGTCTCTCTCTCTCTCTGTCTCTCTCTCTCTCTCTCTCAATTCAATTCAATTCAATTCAAGGTGCTTTATTGGCATGACAAATATTGCTTCATTTGTATTGCCAAAGCCTGAACACTTATAATATTAGTAACACTAGATAAAAGTTGGGCTCACAACTCTAAACATTACAAAATTGTTAAGGAGTAAACAACAGGTAAAATTAATATATACATACACATAAATACATTTCCCTAATTAAATAACAAAATCAGAAGTTGAAATCGAATAATACATGCATAAGGGGGTAAGAAGGGGAACCACATGTATATTTACATACATCAAAGACGTGTGTGTGTGTGTGTGTGTGTATGCGTATATGTGTGTATGTGTGTGCGTGTATGTGTGATCACTCACTGTCCCTCTCCCGGTGGCAGGCCATGACGTATTGTGCTGCGAGTGTGCAGCAGTCTCTGTGCTCTCCTAGTAGGTAGGGGAGTTTCTCTAGATCAGATAGGCTGTTGAATGTGGGGTGTTTATTGATGAATTTTATGTAAAATTTGTTTCGAATATCAGTGAATTTTTGGCATTCTGTCAGGAAATGCAGCTCTGTTTCAATTTTACCTATCTTGCACTGTTGGCAAGTTCTGTTTTCCTGGGGCACCCATGATCTTCTGTGCCTGCCAGTCTCTATAGCCAGGTTGTGCTGGCTGAGTCTGTACCTCGTCAGGGTGGTTCTCAGTTTCAGATCAGTCACTGTGCTCAGGTACTCTGCCACAGTGTACTGTCTCTTTAGGGCCAGATAACATTGCATTCTACTTTGTGATTTTGTCTGGTTTTCCCAGTGTTCTGTGTATGTTTCTCTCAGATTAGCTGTAATGTTGTTGGTTCTGATCAGATTGGTCTTGATTTCCTGGTCCTGAATCTGGTGAGTGTTAGTGTGTGAGTGTGTGTTAGCGAGTGTTAGTGTGTAGTTCAGGACCAGCTGAGTGAGGGGATCTTTGTTCTCTTTGCTCAACTCCTGGTACTGCAGGGCTTTATAATGGTATGAGTGGGGGTCACTGTGCTTCAGGTGCGTCCAGAATTTGATTGCCCTTTTGTGTATTTTTATCAGTGATGGGTATTGGCCTAATTCTGCTCTGCATGCGTTGTTGGTGGTGTTCCTGTGGACCTTTAGGATATTTTTATAGAATTCTGCATGCAGAGTCTCTGTTGGATGTTTGTCCCATTTGTCAAATTGTTGATTTGTAAGCAGACCCCACACCTCGCAGCCATAAAGGGCAATTGGTTCAATTACAGATTCAAAAATTTTTAACCAAATTTTGATTGGAATTTCTGCAAAGATTTGTCGTTTTATGGCGTAAAAAGCCCTGCGAGCTTTACCTCTCAGTTCATTCACTGCCTGATTAAAACTTCCTGAAGAACTTATTTTGATGCCTAAATAATTATAGGTTGAGGAGTGTCTAATTTCCTCTGAGCCTAATCTAAATCTAGATGTGTGTTTTGATCCCTGAGATCTGGGTCCTTTCTGGAATATTACTATACTTGTCTTTTTGAGGTTTACTTTTTGAGGTTTACTCTCTCTCTCTCTACACCTGTCTCTCTCTCTCTACACCTGTCTCTCTCTCTCTACACCTGTCTCTCTCTCTCTACACCTGTCTCTCTCTCTCTCTCTCTCTACACCTGTCTCTCTCTCTCTCTACACCTGTCTCTCTCTCTCTCACACTCTGTCTCTCTCTCTCTCTCTCACACTCTGTCTCTCTCTCTCTCTCACACTCTGTCTCTCTCTCTCTCTCTCACACACTCTGTCTCTGTCTCTCTCTCACACACTCTCTCTCTCACACACTCTCTCTCTCACACACTCTGTCTCTCTCTCACACTCTGTCTCTCTCTCACACTCTGTCTCTCTCACACTCTGTCTCTCTCTCTCCCTCTCTCAGGGTGATGAGGAGTTGGCTATAGATGTGATGGACAGGGTGAGCGCTTCAGTTCTGGAGAGCTTCATCCACCTTACTGGAGCTGACCAGGTAAAACACACACACACACACACACACACACACAGTCTCCGGGTGTTTATTTGTTTTATGACATAAGTCAGTACTCACTAATGAGTCCATTACCTCTTTTATGCCTCGCTTTTAGGCTCCTAGTTAATGTGAACTGTAATTGACCGTAATCGCTAAAGAGTTTACATAACATTAGAAGTGATTAAAAGAAAATATATATGTATTATATGTATATATATTAAAGCTGCTATAGAAACTCACACACTCTTACAGTATTACAGTAATATGATAATGTGACACACATACATTTAAAAAATATACGTGGAATTGGTTTAAGATACAGTTAGATTGTTTTTAACAGCTGCACTCTTAAAACACTGTGCTGATATTTGAACACACTCTACTGCCCCCTGTGCAGACCAGCCTGCTGTACTGCCCCAGTGGTATAGACCTGCAGTCTCTGGCCGAGTGGAGCTCCTCCCCCATC
Source organism: Brachyhypopomus gauderio (assembly GCF_052324685.1). Classification (NCBI taxonomy): domain Eukaryota; kingdom Metazoa; phylum Chordata; class Actinopteri; order Gymnotiformes; family Hypopomidae; genus Brachyhypopomus; species Brachyhypopomus gauderio. The sequence continues at coordinate 15,562,687 of NC_135219.1, read as the reverse complement.
AGTCACCAGTTTGATGTGGTCAGCCCCTCCCACATCTGGGTGTACGCCCATGTGACCCAGGGCCAGGACCCGTGGGTCATCAGCCTGTCCAGCTACCTGAGGCAGGAGCACCTGCCCCGCCACTGCCCCACCGCCCTCAGCTACGCCTGGCTCTTCGCCTCCACCCGCCTCCAGCTGCTCTCTCCACAAGTCGACATCAAGTAGGGAGTGTGTGTGCGTGTGTGCGTGTGTGCGTGTGTGCGTGTGTGCGTGTGTGCGTGTGTGGGTGTGGGTGTGTGTGTGCAGTTGTGTTTGAGGACATTACACCTGTAAAAACACCACAGATATTATTAGCTGAGCTTGACGGTCACACACACGGCTTTCAACCTGCGAGAACTCCAGCTGACCTTTGCACCCTGACCCCTGCCCCTACAGTAGTCCAATCAACGCTAAGAAGATGAACAGTCTGAGCAGCAGTAGTGACTCCTACGTGGGCCTGTGGAGGAACTACCTCATCCTCTGCTGCAGCTCCGCCACCTCCTCTTCCTCCTCCTCCTCCTCATCCTCGTCGGCCCCCGGCTCCGTCCGCTGCTCCCCACCCGAGACGCTGGCGTCCACTCCAGACAGTGGATACAGCTACGACTGCAAGGTCAGACCTCCACCTGTACATCCAGTCTGAGTCTGTTCCTCTCCGTCGGGTGGAGCTCAGATCAGGACACACCTTCGACTCAAAGCATTTAATTGTCGTCTTGCCCATGGAGCATCGTTTAATGTGTGTGTGTGTGTGTGTGTGTGTGTGTGTGTGTGTGTAGATCATCGGCGTTCCATCCCCCTCCTCCTTGTTCAAACATGTGGTTCCGATGATGCGCTCTGAGAGTATGGACATCACAGAGTCTCTCGTTCTGGGGCTTGGCCGGACCAACCCTGTTGCCTTCAGGTGTGTGTGTGTGTGTGTGTGTGTGTGTGTACATGCAGCCCAGCCCCAACCCTGTTGGACTGTGTGTGTGTGTGTGTGTGTGTGTGTGTGTGTGTGTGTGTGTGTGTGTGTACATGCAGCCTAGCCCCAACCCTGTTGGACTGTGTGTGTGTGTGTGTGTGTGTGTGTGTGTGTGTGTGTGTGGTGCTTCTGCTCTCATGCGGTGTACTGGTGTGTCTTTCAGAGAGCTCTTGGAGGAACTGAATCCAATCATTAAGGAGGCTCTAGAGAGAAGACCAGAGGTCAGCTGACCACCCCCATCTTTACCTCCTCTGAGGACTCGAGCTTAAATAATGAAATGAGTTACTTTAATCTGACATACAATAACTGCTAGGGCCTGGTGTGGAGTATTTTTAATCTCCAGTCTGTTTGGAAAGATGGTCTGGTTATGAATAGCAGCTGCCTTTAATCTCTTTCTCTCTCTCTACCTGTCTCTCTCTCTCTACCTGTCTCTCTCTCCCTGTCTCTCTCTCTCCCTGTCTCTCTCTCTCTACCTGTCTCTCTCTCTCTCTCTCTCTCTCTACACCTGTCTCTCTCTCTCTCTCTCTACACCTGTCTCTCTCTCTCTCTCTCTACACCTGTCTCTCTCTCTCTCTCTCTACACCTGTCTCTCTCTCTCTCTCTCTACACCTGTCTCTCTCTCTCTCTCTCCACCTGTCTCTCTCTCTCTCTCTCCACCTGTCTCTCTCTCTCTCTCTCTCCATCTGTCTCTCTCTCTCTCTCTCTCTCTCTACACCTGTCTCTCTCTCTCTACACCTGTCTCTCTCTCTCTCTCTCTCTCTCTCTACACCTGTCTCTCTCTCTACACCTGTCTCTCTCTCTCTACACCTGTCTCTCTCTCTCTACACCTGTCTCTCTCTCTCTCTCTCTCTCTCTCTCTCTCTCTCTCTACACCTGTCTCTCTCTCTCTCTCTCTCTCTCTCATCTCTCTCTCTCTCTCTACACCTGTCTCTCTCTCTCTCTCTCTCTCTCTCTCTCTCTCTCTCTCTACACCTGTCTCTCTGCTTATGTGTGTAGAATATGAAGCGGCGCAGAAGGCGAGACATCCTCAGAGTCCAGCTGGTCCGGATCTTTGAGCTGCTGGCAGACTCTGGAGTCATCAGCCAGATGTGTGTCCCTCCTTCTCTCTCTCTTTCCCCATCCCTCCTTCTCTCTCTCTCTCTTCCCTCCCTCAAGCATGGTTCACATCCAATCTCTTTAAAGTAGAATTATGAACCAAATTATCTCAGTCAAATTCAGAATGATCTTGTTGAATGTTTAAAAAGAAGCAGCAGGTGTTTACTTGTGGACATGGTAGTCTGACTGTGTGTGTGTGTGTGTGTGTGTGTGTGTGTGTGTGTGTGTGTGTGTGTGTGTGTGTGTGTGTGTGTGTGTGTGTGTGTGTGTGTGTGTGTGTGTGTGTGTGTGTGTGTGTGTGTGTGTGTGTGTGTGTGTGTAGTGGGAGTGGTGGTCTGGATGGAGAGAGCCAGTCTCTGAACACCACCTTGCTGGAGTATGTGGATCTCACCCGCCAGCTGCTGGAGGCAGAAAACGACAAGGAATCAGACACACTGAGAGACATCCGCTCACACTTCAGCGCCCTGGTGGCCAACATCATCCAGAACGTGCCAGGTGTGCACACACACACACACCACGCACACAAGGATGCTGTCTGCATCCAGCCCTGAAGCTTGAAAGGTTAATTTTCTTTTTCCTACAGCTTATGAAAAAGTGAACAGCAGGCCTGTCCTCTCTGACGTGTCCGCGCGCGCGTGTGTGTGTGTGTGTGTTTGTGTGTGTGTTCTGCAGTGCACCAGCGCAGAAGCATCTTCCCCCAGCAGTCTCTCAGACACAGCCTCTTCATGCTGTTCAGCCACTGGGCCGGACCCTTCAGCATCATGTTCACGCCTCTGGATCGCTATAGCGACCGCAACATGCAAATCAACAGACACCAGTACTGTGCTCTTAAAGTAAGAACAACCTTCACACACACACACACACACCTTTAGACCACTTCAACGGAGCACAGAGACCAACATACACTAGTACTGTGCTCTTAAAGTAAGAACAACCTACACACACACACCTTTAGACCACTTCAACGGAGCACAGAGACCGACATACACCAGTACCACCAGCGTGTATGACGTGTTTAGTGCATTTAGCTTGTGTGTGTCTTGTGTGTGTGTCTTGTGTGCGCATGTCTGCAGGCCATGTCTGCCGTGTTGTGTTGTGGTCCAGTCGCTGATAACGTCGGTCTCTCGTCAGATGGATACCTCTACAAATGGCTGGACAACATTCTGGACTCGCAAGACCGCAAGGTAACCACACACACACACACACACACACACACACACACACTTTCACTGTAGAACCCTCTTGTTAAGACATTAGAAACTTGGATGAGTCTTTAGTGAAGACCTTTTCTGTGTGTGTGTGTGTGCGCGCGTGTGTGTGTGCGTGTGCAGGTGCACCAGCTGGGCTGTGAGGCCGTCATGCTACTGTTGGAGCTGAACCCAGATCAGAGTAACCTGCTGCTGTGGGCGGTGGACCGCTGCTACACGGGCTCGCGCAGGGTGGCCAGCGGCTGCTTCCGGGCCATCGCCAACGTCTTCCACAGCAGGTGCCCCTCCCCCCCCTACGAGTGTGTCCGCTGCCCCGGGGGGAGGCCTGGCTGCTAACTGTGTGTGTGTGTGTGCGTGTGTGACAGGGATTATCAGTTTGACACTGTGGTGCTCCTGAACCTGATCCTGTTTAAGGCTGCAGATTCCTCCAGAGACATCTATGAGGTGGCCATGCAGTTACTTCAGGTAACACACACACACGTATACAAACACGTCCATGCTTATGTAACCTTATATAACTACTGCACACTTTCAAATGCACATTATGTATGAAACTTCTATAGTTTTAGTGATGTGCTCTCATGTTCTCCGTAACTCGTGAGGAAGAGCACCAGTCAGCTCTCCGTGGTGGCTGTAGGCACCTAAGGGGCTTTTTCTTCATGCTTGTGTTAGATCTTGGAGCCGAAGCTGTTCCGCTACGCCCACAAGCTGGAGATCCAGCGGGCTGACGGTGTTCTGACCCCACCCTCCCCGCTGCCCCACCTCTACTCCGTCTCCTACTACCAGCTGAGTGAAGAGTTGGCGCGCACCTACCCCGAACTCACCATGCCCATCTTCTCTGGTACACGTACACACACACACACACACACACACGTACACATATATACACACGCACACACACACGTACACACACACATATACACACGCACACACACACGCACACATATACACACGCACACATATACACACGCACACATATACACACGCACACACATACACACGCACACATATACACACGCACACATATGCACACGCACACACATATACACGCGCACACACGCACGCACGCACACACACACACATATACACGCACGCACACAGGCACGCATACACACACACACACACACACACACACACACACACTTTGATCAGGAAATCCTCTGTTAGCCCTTTTTTACGCTGACCAAATTTTCGCCTCACCAAGCGTCCTGTTAACGTGTGCCCTGTTGATGCAGAGGTGAGTCAGCGGATACAGACGGCGCACCCTGGTGGTCGGCAGGTGATGCTGCACTACCTGCTGCCCTGGATGAACAACGTGGAGCTGGTGGACTTGAAGCCATCGCCACGGCGACAGGAGGACCCTGAGGAGGAGGAGGGGCGCGAGATGATGATGGTGAACAGCCGCCGCTGGCTTAGGGGCGAGGGCTGGGGGTCGCCCCAGGCCACCACCATGGTCCTAAACAACCTCATGTTCATGACTGCCAAGGTACACGCAAATACATGCATGTAATAAATATGAGTGTGGTAAACATGTACACGCAAATACCCGCATGTAATACACATGAGTGTGATAAACATGTATGCAGTGCACACAGACACTTAAGTTGTGGGAACTTCATTTTAATATTGTGTGATTTGTTTTTATGTGGCCTGTGTTAAAAGTAGTAAGGACACAAGTTTGATTAAAGTGTGTGTGTGTGTGTGTGTGTGTGTGTGTGTGTGTGTGTGTGTGTGTGTGTGTGTGTGTGTGTGTTTCACCAGTACGGGGACGAGTTTGCTTGGTCAGAGATTGAGAACGTCTGGACCACTCTGGCAGACAGCTGGCCCAAAAACCTCAAGATCATCTTGCATTTCCTCATTAGCATGTCTGGAGTGAACAGCGAACCAAGCCTCCTGCCTTACGTGAGTGGCGCCTTCCTTAACCAATCACATGCCGAGGCGTTTACCATCATCAGAACAGTGTGTTGGTTAAGACGGTGTTGGTCTGCGTGCGTCAGGTACACGTTGCGTTAGCGTTCAGGTGTGGTTGTGCAGGTGAAGCAGGTGGTGGTGTATCTGGGCAGAGATAAGACCATGCAGCTTCTGGAGGAGCTGATGTGTGAGCTGGAACACACCGACCCCGTCAGCTCGGCTGTCACTCACATGGACAACCCGCCTTACTATCGCATCACTTCCTCCTACAAAATGCCCTCGGTCACAGGTGTGCGTCACTACGTTGTTCTTGTGTGAGCGCGTTCCCATGATTCCACACGTCCTGGTCTCTGTTGCGGAGGTCTTTGACACGAGTCTCTCTGCTATCAGGAACTGCATCTAGCAGTAACACTATGGTTCCTGGACCTGACGGCCACCACGAGAACAAGATCAAGGATTCAAACATGGAGGATAAGTAAGGACTTTGTTGCTTGCACTTTATAGTGTGTACACACACACACACACACGCATGCATGCTTGTGCGCACACACGCTTGCACAGACACACACACACATGCATGCGCGCACACACACGGGGGCATACACTTGGATACACACATACATCCCGGCATTCTTCTGTTCAAACACACACATTCTAATGTTCTTTCACTTGCTTGTGGTGATTCTGGCATATGGGAATGTGTGTGTGTGTGTGTGTGTGTGTGTGTGTGTGTGTGTATGCGTGTGCAGTTACACTCATCTGGACATTTACAGTGGGCTGAACAGCAATCTGAACAGACAGCACCATCGCCTGGAGTCCCGCTACAGTAGCAGCTCCGGAGGGTCCTACGAGGAGGAGAAAAGTGAGACACACACACACACACACACACACACACTCTAACACCTTTAACAAGACTGATCTGTTTATGACTAGTTCCAGACATGAATATTTAAACATGGTTAGGTTGTTCTCCTCAGTTCATGTGGATTCAGGTATCTTCTCTCTGTCCTCCACTGGGTTCAGGTGATTCTATGCCCGTCTATGCTAACTGGCGTCTGAAGGTGATGGATCACAACCGGCCCGAGCCGCTTCCGTTCCCCCCGACAGGAGGCTGCTGGTCTCCGCTGGTCGACCATCTACCTGAGACCACCACGCCTGGAGTCTCTCTTCATAGGTCTCTCTCTCACACACACACACACACACACACACACACACACACACACACACACACACACACACACGTAAGACTGCTCACGTTTGTCACAGCACGGTGGACGTTTGCTGTAAGGTTCTCTGCTGTGTGTCTGCAGGTGCAACATTGCGGTCATCCTGCTCACTGACCTCATCGTGGACCATGGAGTCAAGGTGGAATGGAGCTCCTACCTGCATCTACTGCTGCACGCCATCTTCATTGGTAACACACACACACACACACACACACACACACACACACACACACACACACACACACACACTTCTACTTGCACATATTCTGTTGTGTCGATTCAGAAGTCTGTGAACAGTGGTCTGTTTGTGGGAAAATTAGGGTTTTAGGTCAAACTTGCTTCTGGTTTATGTATCAATAATGCATCTGTTCTTTGTAACTGTATCAGTGTTTTATAAAGAGTGATGGGTGTGGACTAAATGCTTTGAAATATTTAGGAGGCACCTGGACTTAACTAGCTTAGTAGCTAATGCTAGCTTATTCTCCTCACCCGAACATGGACATGGGGAGGGGAAAAAAGACATAATTCAAAATGATGGAGATGGCTTGTTCTCTTTTGTGCATCGCTACTTGTGTAAGATGTTGGAGGCTTCCGACTCTCTCTGCAGGGTTTGACCACCAGCACCCTGAGGTCTACGAGCACTGCAAGCGCCTCTTGCTCCACCTGCTGGTGGTCCAGGGTACCAACAGCAGCATTCAGTCGCTCGCCTCCGTCCTGCTGCGTAACCGGGAGTTCCACGAGCCCCGGGTTCTGACCGTAAGACCCCCTCCGCAGGAGTTCAACCTCACAGGTCCGTACAGGCACAGAAACTGTGCACCTTCACCCCCTGAATCCTTTTGCACGTAAATATTTCGTACGTCTGCAGACGGACAGGAAGTCTTGTCGGTAGTCTGGTTTCATCGTCTCCGGTACCTTCGTTTAAGCTGGCGGGTTTCTCTCTCCTCCTTTTTTTTCTCTCCATTCCTCTCCCTCTCTCTTCTCCGGCCTGTCCTTCCAGCAGGCGTGACGGAGCTGGTCCCGGACTACCAGCCGTCCCCCATGACCGACTCGGGCCTCAGCTCCAGCTCCACCTCCTCCAGCATCAGTCTGGGCGGTTCCGCCCTGCCCCACCTCCCGCCGGCTCTGCTCAACGAGGTGGACCTGTCCGCTGAGCAGGACGAGAAGGTCAAGAACCTCATGGAGTTCATCAGCTCCAGGTGGGGCCCTCCGCAGACCCCCGGGTCTGCCTCGGTGGTGGTGATGGTTGTTCTCGATCTACTGCAGTTTTGTCTTGTTGGTGTTTAATTGTGTTTAATTGTCTAGTTTGTTGCTGATGGGGTGTTTGTAGATGGTGCTGTAGGTGTTTATTATTATGCAGAAGTGTCTGCGCTCAGCCTTTGTGTCTTGTCTTGTGTCTGCAGCCTTGTCTAGTCGGAGAGGGTATTGTTGCAATGCATGTGTGTGTGTCTGTGTGCACACGTGTGCGCATGTGCGTCTGTGTGTGTGTGTGCCCCGTTGCCTGGCTGTGTGGTGTAACACACACACATCACTACTGATGTCCTCTTCTGTCACTAGTTTGTTTCTCTGCCGTCATGTGCCGTATCTGATGATCTCTTCCGAGTCTCCACCCACTGCTCACTCCCTCTCTGCTCTGATTGGTCGGCCCACAGGAAGCGAGGTCCTCTATGGAACCACGAGGACATGTCTCCCAAAAACCCCAACATCAAGAGCGCCGAGCAGCTCAGTGTGTTCCTCAGACACGTGGTCACCGTCTTCAAACACACGCAGCCGGGTGAGCTCACACTCCTGCTCCTCACACTCCTGCTCCTCACACTCCTGCTCCTCACACTCGCCTCGGTCCGGTGCGCTCTGGTGTGTTGTGTGGCGAGGTCTGACGTGTGCGTGCGCTGTTGTCCCGGTCAGACGTCCAGCTGGAGGCGCTGCTCAGCGAGGTGGCGCTACACACAGCCCTGTCCTGCTCCTCACGACACTACGCCGGACGCTCCTTCCAGATCTTCAGGGCCCTGAAGCAGCCGCTCACCGCCTCCACGTTGCTGGACCTCCTCTCTCGCCTGGTGGAGACCGTGGGAGACCCCGGGGAGGAGGCGCAGGTAACCGCACCAGCACCCTGATTAACGCGGAGAGAACGTGTTGGACGTTACTGCAGCACAACCATGATTTGAGCCACCGAGTCTCATTAGCAGATTGTGTAACGCCGGCCCACCCTGCCTTCATCACTCGCACATCTGTCCCTCGTCTTCCTCGCAGGGCTTCGTCATAGAGTTGCTGTTGACCCTGGAGGCTGGAATAGACACTCTGGCTGATAGCATGAAGAACTATGACCTGCTCACCGTGCTGTCGCAGTAAGAGCCACACGCCTGGGACGTGTACACACACACACACACACACACACACACACGCCATGTTTGTGCGTTCACGATCCTCTGTTTCCCACAGAGCCGCGACCCATGACCCGATCCTGGGCACCAAATTTGCCACCAACAGGAAGAGCACGGGCCAACTGAACCTGAGCGTCGGCGCTCCCTTCCACGGTCACCACGGCAACCACGGCCACGCCCGCAGCAGCTCCCTCCGCACCGGCCGGGCGGGCGAGCGCAAGGGCGACCGTCGCCGCAGCAACACGCTGGACGTGGCCGACCGCCTGGGCGGGAGCCACGGCAACCTGGCCCGCACGCGCAGCTTATCCTCCCTCTGCGAGGGCGGAGTCCCGGGAGGAGGGGGAGGGGCCGGCGGCGGGGGGGAGGCGGCCCCGCCCGTGGACCCCAGCAACCTGCTGGCGATGGTGTTCTGGATCGCGGCGTCGCTGCTGGAGTCGGACTACGAGTTCGAGTACCTGCTGGCGCTGCGTCTGCTGGGCCGCCTGCTGGCCCAGCTGCCCCTGGAGAAGGCGGAGAGCCGGCAGCGTCTGGAGAAGGTTCTGGCCAAGCTGCGCTGGTACAGCTTCCCGGGCCTGCTGCAGCTCTTCCTCAAGGGCTTCACCTCCGCCGCCACGCAGGAGCTCACCGTCCACCTGCTCAGCCGTCTCATCGGGGTCTCGCGCCACGCCCTCGTGGACCCCTCGCAGGTGGCAGGTGAGGACTCGGGCCGGGGGACGCCGTCCATCCCCGGGGACGTGTCTCGTTCCGCCCGCGGGGGGTTTAAGAACTCCGGTTTACTGTGATATTAAAACTGATGTACGGTCTGTGGTGAGAAGTAATGTCTGTTTGACCCCGCCCACTCATGTGATGGTCTTGTGTGACTCCGCCCACTTTCCTGGCTCTCCCAGGGTTTCCTCTGAACATCCTGTGCCTGCTGCCGCACCTGATCCAGCACTTCGACAGCCCCACCGTCTTCTGCAAGGAGACGGCCGAGCGCATCGGCCGGGCGTGCGGGGAGGAGAAGTCGGCCACGCTGGCCAACCTGGCCCACATGATGAGTCTGTACTCCACCCACAGCTACTCCCGCGACTGCCCCAACTGGATCAACGTGGTGTGTCGATACCTACACGACGCCTTCGCCGACATCACCTTCAACCTGGTCACCTACCTGGCAGAGGTGATAAACGTGTTTGTTTTGTTTGTTTTGTTTACTTATGCAGTAAACTAATACTAATACAAATTAGATTCATATTGATTTGTATTGCAACCGAGCCGCCAGTTCTGCTGATGTGGTGGTAATATAATGATGTATTTGCGGTGTAGAGTGATGTTTGTTTGTTTTCTGTCTCTCTTGCCTTGCGTTTGCGTTCAGCTGCTCGAGAAGGGACTTCCCAGCATGCAACAGTCTCTGCTGCAGATCATCTACAGCCTGCTGAGTTATATTGACCTATCAGCTGCCCCCGTCAAGCAGTTCAACCTGGACATCATGAAGATCATAGGCAAATATGTTCAGGTGAGAGTGTGAGCGTGGAGGACGCCCCGTCCACAAGGTGGTGCTGTGTGTTTCCTGCTGAATCGTCCAGTTGCATCTTTAGTATTTGCATTACAATATTACAGCTGGTTTCTGTGTGTGTGCGCGTGCGTGCGTGTGTGTGTGTGTGTGTGTGTGTGTGTGTGCGCGTGTGTGTGTGCGCGTGTGTGTGTGCGCGTGTGTGTGTGCGCGTGTGTGTGTGCGCGTGTGTGTGTGCGCGTGTGTGTGTGCGCGTGTGTGTGTGCGCGCGTGTGTGTGCGCGCGTGTGTGTGCGCGCGTGTGTGTGCGCGCGCGTGTGTGTGTGCGCGTGTGTGTGTGCGCGTGTGTGTGTGCGCGTGTGTGTGTGCGCGTGTGTGTGTGCGCGTGTGTGTGTGCGCGTGTGTGTGTGCGCGTGTGTGTGTGCGCGTGTGTGTGTGCGCGTGTGTGTGTGCGCGTGTGTGCGTGCGCGTGTGTGCGTGCGCGTGTGTGCGTGCGCGTGTGTGCGTGCGCGTGTGTGCGTGCGCGTGTGTGCGTGCGCGCGCGCGTGTGTGTGTGTGTGTGTGTGTGTGTGTGCGCGTGTGTGCGTGCGCGCGTGTGTGCGTGCGCGCGTGTGTGCGTGCGCGTGTGTGTGTGTGTGTGTGTGCGTGTGTGTGTGTGTGTGCGTGTGTGTGTGCAGAGCCCGTACTGGAGAGAGGCCCAGAACATCCTGAAGCTGGTGGTGTCCCGCTCGGCCAGTCTGGCGGTGCCAGAGGAGATGCAGCGGTCCAGCAGTGCAGAGTCCTCCAGCTCCCCTGAGATCACCTTCACACGCATCTTCAACAGCGCCTCCAAGGAGCTGCCCGGCAAAACGCTCGACTTCCACTTCGACATCTCTGAGGTGCTTCTATATACACACACACACACACACCTGAGTCATGTCCGACCAATCGGCTCACCTATGAGCTTCAGATAAGAGAGTAAAAGGAAGATTTTGGGATTATTGCAGCATTTTGAAACTCCCGTCTGCGGTCAGATGTGTGTCTGAAGTTTCACTGGAGGCTCTGACTGCTACTGTGAGAGGTACAGGACGTGTTGCTGTTTCTCGGGGTAACAGCAGTAATCAGACACCCATGCCACTGGACACGCTAGCTGAAGAAGTCATGGGACGTCCTGGTGGTTGAAGCGTCCAGGCACACTGTCCTCCGTGGTCCTATGGGACCAGAATCACTAAATCCAGCTCTAGTCAGAGACGCCTGGCCCGTGTTGCTGTAGAAATGCAGGGTGAATGCACGCTGATCTCACTACTGTGTGGTTCTGTGGGCACTGTGCTGAGCCCGTGTGGTTCTGAGGGCACTGTGCTGAGCCCGTGTGGTTCTGAGGGCACTGTGCTGAGCCCGTGTGGTTCTATGGACACTGTTCTGAGCCCGTGTGGTTCTATGGACACTGTTCTGAGCCCGTGTGGTTCTGTGGGCACTGTGCTGAGCCCGTGTGGTTCTATGGACACTGTGCTGAACCTGTGTGGTTGTATCTGCCCCACATCAGATTTTGATTTCCAGATCCTGTTCAGCAATTCAACAGATGCAATTCAGAACTGGGCTTTAATGGTCTTTGGCCATTTGTATTTTCAGACACCCATTATAGGGCATAAGTATGGAGACCAGCGCACCGCGGCAGGTCGTAACGGAAAACCACAGGTCATCGCCGTGACGAGGAGCACCTCCTCAACGTCTTCCGGGTCCAACTCCAACGGCCTGGTGCCGGTCAGCTGGAAGAGACCCCAGCTCTCTCAGGTGCAGCATGATGGAGCGCCGTGTGCTCGTGTAACTCGGACGTCCGTCTTTTTGATTGTCCTTCACTACTAGTAGCAACTTCACAGAGCCAAACGCACACAATCACTTTTAAATGCTAAACTGAATTTTTATTTCTTTTCACCTTTATCTTTTATCTCAACTCTTTCTCTGTTTAGATTGATTGTATGCACTTCAAATCTTTTATTAATCATATTCATTTTATTTCTGTATTTATTATTTTTAAAATTGACTTTACGATTATTTAAAATTAACATAACGATTATTTTCAGCTAGTTTCATAAATTGTTTTATAACCTGAGGTGATAAAAGAATAACAAACTTTATTACATCCTGAGATTTATGTGTTTTGTGAAGCTCTCGGTATTGCTGCTGTGTGAAAAGTGCTGTAGAAATAAAATACATTTGACTCTTTGGGGTGTGATTCCAGAGGAGGACACGTGAGAAGCTGATGAATGTCCTTTCCCTGTGTGGACCAGAGACCGGCCTCCCGAAAAACCCCTCAGTAAGATCAACCCCCTGAAGTCCTATTTAAAACTGATAGCCTGTAAATATCCACCCCCGCATTGCTCTCCGTCTGTGGTGTGGGCCTGTGAGCTGGTCCAGTCAATTCCCATGTTGTCCAGCAGGTGGTGTTCTCCTCAACCGAAGAGCTGGACTCTGGGGACCAGCAGACCAGCCTCATCCCCACCGTGGAGGAAGTGACCCGGGAGGAGGAAGCGCAGGCCGAGGACGCAGGAAGCGAGCAGCAGTTCGGCGTCTTCAAGGACTTTGACTTCCTGGATGTGGAGTTGGAGGATGCAGAGGTGAGGGCTTACCTGCAGGGGGCGGGAACACTTCTTGTGTTTGCCTGCAGGGGGCGCTGTGGGAACACTTGTGTTTGTCTGCTGATCAAGTAATAAAGCATAAATCTCAGGGGTTTCAACATTTCAATGAATTTAGTGATACACTGTGTGTGTGTGTGTGTGTGTGTGTGTGTCTGTGTCCAAGGGCCTGTGAAAATGTTTGAAGGAGAGTGACTGAGCATGTTCATGTTTTTGTGTCCCAAGTTAAAGCTGCAGTTTGTAAGATTCAGGAGTGAGTGGGTAACAGGTCCCTCCCTGACAGCATTCATGTTTCTGTTCTCTCTTAACTGTCTAATACCACTGTTATCTTCTCCTCTCTTTTTCTTGCGTTCAGGAGTTGCAGGTAAGTTTGTGTGTCTGGCTGCTTAGACGCCAAGTGGATCCTTTTGGTCAAAAAGACGCTTTTCCACCATTTCCAAAAAAAAAAACACATTTCTGCATGATCGTTTTAACGGCTTACATCATTACTGGGTTTTGTGTGTTTCAGTGTTTGTGCTTCAGTTGGCGTTGTGGTCTACTGCCATTTTAAAGTTCATTGTCTATTATTATTTTTTTATTCTTTTTTAAAATTATTATTATTAAGCACTTTGCTTGCTGCAGCAGTGAAGACAAAATGGTCTTAGAGGCACGGCCTGTGTGCGAGGCCTCGCTGCAAGCAGGATGGGATGCGTGCTGTGTTTGCTGCATGTTGTCAGCGGTTCACTCTTCTCTACCTCACGCTGGCCTGTCCTGCCTTCCAGGGCGAGAGCATGGACAACTTCAACTGGGGCGTGCGCCGCCGCTCCCTGGACAGCATGGACAAGGGGGACACGCCGTCCCTGCAGGAGTGCCAGTACGCGGGGAGCATGCCCAGTCTCAACCTCACCAACCAGGAGGACACCGACGAGTCGTCCGAGGAGGAGGTACTGAGCGCTAGCCAGATTCTCACCCGCTCCAACCTCGTAAGTGGCCCCGCCCTCGCCCCGCCCCCCTCCTCGCTCGGGCGGGCCAGCGCCGTGTGCCTGTCTGCCCAGCTGGCCTGCAGACGCCGCCGTGCCCCTCCTGTGGCGGGCTTAGACGCTTGCTTGTGCCGTGAGCTGCCACACCAGCCTTGGCCCGGCACCCTCTCCCTCGCGCTGCCCAGATGTGCCTCCCGCCCACTTTCCCAGTGTTCTTTGTCCATTCTCACACACCAGTCGGCCCCTTTTTCATTTTGGTCACACTTTTACACTTTTTTTCCCCCCGTTCTTTGGTGGTAAGTAAAACTCTCGAGTCTCACTGGAACACCCCCCCCCACCCCCTATTTTTTCCCTTTGCCTTTTAGTTCAAGACATCGAATATATGACCTGGACATGAGGCTTGTGGTTCCCTCAATAAGAACCAAAACACTTTACTGCATGGATCCAGATCTAAAAGAAACCCCTGAAGTAACAATAACTGCATGGTTTTGTCTAAGCATGACCAATTAATTGTACTTCCCTTAATCTCCAAACGTTGTCTAACTCTCCTTGGCTTGCTGTGGTGCGCTAGCCTTCTGCACAGCTTCTATCAGTCTAGTTTAAAAGTGCTTGTACACTAAAAAACCTCTGCTCCTTTAGAGAGGGCCTCAACTCTTCCTCTCCCTTTAGTACCGATTCTTCTCTTCTCTGGTCTTTGTGGGAGTGACACTGATGTGTCTCCTGGAAAGTCAAGTGTCTTGACAGCCTGAAATCTGTTCTGCAAGCATGCAGCATGTTGTCATGTTAAACGAGTAATGAAATATTTAAAAGTGGGCAAAACGTGAGAGGAGAAAGTAAATGCCTGTTTTCATGTAAGACGGTTCTAGACGGCTACAGAGGGTTTGTGACTCGTTTGTAACTAGCCAACAGTTTCATGCTTGCATGTAATGTAACACTTTCAACAACAGAGTTAATCAGTTCATTCTTAAAACATCAGTACAGTGAATTATGCTTTGTGTGTTCTGCTTCCTTGGGAATGTTTCTAACACATTGACCGGTTGTGCATTTGTGCAGCTCAACAGCGACTCTGCAACAGAAGATGCCATATCCAACCACATGGACTCTCTACTGCAGTCCCAAGAGTCTTCCAGCAGCGTCCTCACAGAGGAAGCCACGCCCACTCTTCCACTGCCCCGCCCAGACAGCCCTGTCCTTGAGACCACGCATTCTGACTGCAATATCAGCCAGCTGCCTGAGGTGGGATCAATCGGGGGTCTCAATAAGTTCTGGTCCACGGGTGCTTTCTAACCTTTGCTCATCATCTCTGATTGGCTGCTGAATAGTTGATGGTCTTTTGCTTGATCTGTTGTCATCAAAGGGTGTCCAGCCTCTTTGATTCTCTTAAAACTTGGTATGAGGGACAGAAATGATGTTGGAGATGCTGCAGGGGTCTCAATATTGGACCCTGAGGAACACCTTTCTTTCTGTTGGCTTACTGTTCCGCTACAATGATGTGCGGAGGCAATCCTTTGCTGCTTTTTCTTGTTTTCCTAAAGATGCTATAAATGCTTTGTTGTGTACCTGTGATCACTGCTCAGTGATTATCTGCGGTGTGGGCGGGACATGCTTATCAGCTTATGTGATTGGGGGACAGATTGCAATCAGGGATCACATACACCTCAGGCCAGCTGTGCTAAAATTCCAAAATGGGACTGAGTATACAAAACACTGAAGTTAACTTTCTAAAAGCTGCGTGGAAGAATCTTCATAGCTGCGCATGGACCTACAAGCATAGTGTGAGTATTTAGTGACGCTTTGCGCAGCATTAAATGGGTGTGGAGCCCAAGTTGCTTTTTAACACTTACAGGCTTTGCATTGCTACATACTGTATTTTACTCACACATTATCTTATTTCATCATTCTAGTATAGATCAGCGCTGAAGAAATATGTTCTAGAATGTTCTACACAGTTTTAACATGTTGTTCCAACAGGCTGAAGGTGCCGTGAATGGCGGATTACTACATAGACGGGTATCAGTGAAAACAACCCCTTATTTCTTCATTGATGCTTGCTGTAAAATTGCTCATACCATTAATCATAGTAAAATGTATGAATGAATGATTCAGTCCCCTAAATAGCCTCCCGAGTCCTGCTGAGTCCAGTGTAGTCTGGACGTACATCAGTGTCAGCCCAAGGACATTGTCCCTCGTCACCCCCCCCCCCCCCCCCCCCCCCCCCCCCCCCCAACGCTCCGCCCTCCCAAGGCTCTTAGTGTAATGAGTCCAGATAAGATCATCAATACTCCTACTCGACTCCTCCATAGATGTTTCCCCCTAAAAGCTTTCCGTAATGCCGCTTTGGCCGCCTGCCACTATCTGGGTTAACGCAGTGGTAGGGGCGGAGCTAAAACCTGACTGGCTTGGAAGTGGGTGTGGTTACGGCTCTTTCGGTTATATTGTTTCTCATCTGTCATTCTCATGAACCATCAGATCTTGCTCCGTGTTCCCCAAAAACAAAGAACAGCTTTCACCAAACAAGTACCTATCGTGTTCCACAAAAAAGTTTGCTGTCTCATTCATAGTTTACCTGCATTTGTTGATTATATTTATTAATGTTATTTTTTGTCCCTTCCTGTTGGAGTTGTCTTGTTTCTCCAGCAGTATCTCCACTGCCGCTGAGATATGACTCGTTTGTCTGAATATTTAAAGGTCCCAAACATTTTGCAGCTCATATTTCGATCATGTCGTCTCCTGTAGTTACCTGAGGTGTCGTCGTTTGCGGGATGAGTGGTACTTCTTAGCTGTTCGTGTTAGCTGTTCGGGTATCAAGGGTCTGCGGCGTACATGTGACTCTCTCTGCATTGATTCAACGATCTGAATGAAAATTGTTACAGCTCCCGGCCCACAGAACTGGCATCACGAGCTTCATCTGTGACGTCAGTAGTCTGAAGGTCACATCTGCATCATAAGTGTATGGTGATCAATCACCCACATACGCCATTCATTGATCTCTTCTGCTTGCCAATACGAGTGGCTCTCTGGAATTGCAGGCCCATTTGTTGAATTGCTGCTTTCAAGCATCTCCTGCTGGTGGTCACGATTTGACCTCGGGCTAAGTGGCATAAATTAGCGTCGCAGTGGAACGTTGTGTGTTACCAGCCATAGACTAGCGCCGTGCTGGAGAATACTGATCCGGCCACATCGTGGCTGGCGCCAAGTGTGGATGTGTTCAGAGTTCAGGTTCTGGGCCGGATGGTGTGGGGGCGAATGGGGTTTTGTGTATGTGCAGCGGTCACTTAATTCTTATCTGCTTGTTCATGCCTGTGTGGTTTTCCAATGTGATTAGTATAACTAGGGTATCTTCTAGTGTTGTGTGTGTTGTGTACCTATAGGTCTATAATTATTATTAATGAATCTATTTGGAATTTGGCTTGTATGAGTGATTGTGTACATACAGGATTAAACACTTTCTCCGCTACTGCATAATGTTTCGTTATTTTTGCGTTGTATTTTGACCATTCAGCGTTCTCCTGAACACAGAAAATGTGTGGATTTGCTCTTTAAGCTGTGACGTTGGCCTTAACCAATCAGAAGTTACGAAGCATATCCTCCTTTAACCAAACATGCCCATTCTGCAGGGGACAAGACACTTTACGTAAGTCGTTTCTGCCCTGCTCCTGACTGCCCCCTGCTGTCCACGTCTTTCCCCTGCAGGACGTGAGCGGCACGGCCGTGGACGAACTCAGCAGCAGCGTGAGCGAGGACACTGGCTTCTGCAGCGCCCCCCCTCTGCCCCCCGACTGCCCGGAGCTGGGCGACCTGCCTGACTGCTTGGACTCCCAGGACCCCTCTGACCACCTGGATCCAGCCCCCCCTCCGGCTCCGGCCTCGGACAGCCCTCCGGGGTGGCCGTGTGACGAGGGCCCCCCCGACAGCGCTCCGGACTCTGTGTGCGATGAAGACGTGACTCTGGCGCTGAAGGAGCTGGACCAGAGGTGTGAGGAAGAGGAGGCAGACTTCTCCAGCATGTCCAGGTGAGCAGGGTCGCTGCTGCGGAGGAAGAGCTCTCTGTCGTGCGTCAACCTCCACTTCTGTCCACCTGGCTTTTGGTTTTGTTCTGGTCGTGCTGTCTCTGGGCCAATACCACGTATGCTCTTAGCTGAGCGTGTCTGTCTACGTTTGGCTGTCTGGACACAGAACTTAATGGCTTCAGAACATCGAGTCCTGATGGCCTAGAAGGACTGTCTGCAAGCTCCTGTAAAGGGGGGGGGGGTTTGTCCTGACTGAGAGGTCACCAGGGTATGAACGTTAACGCTGAAGTTACCTCATGTTTGGCCCTGCGCCTCGTTGAGCCTCGACACCAGACTCTTCTACTCTGGGCCAGTAAACTCATGTGAAGATGGGCCAATCCTGGAAAGAGGACATTACATGCAGAAACCAGCAGCTCAGCCAGACCCTATATCCATTATTATCTGCTGGGACACATGCGTGCTGGGGCCCTGCGTGCGTGCGTGTTGCCACGTGCTGAATGTCCGTCTCCTCTTTCCCTGACTAGGGAGAATGGTGGATGGCTGTTTGACACACACACCTGAGTGTGTGCGCGCGCGCGCGCGCGTGTGTGTGTGTGTGTGTGTGTGTGTGTGTGTGTGTGCGCGCGCAGAGTGGGGCTACACAAACACAATTTGCTAATGCAGCACAGTATTGGCTCCCAGGCAGGCAGGCAGGGAGGGAGGGAGGGAGGGAGGGAGGGAGGGGGGGGGGGGAGAGAGAGAGAGAGAGAGAGAGAGAGAGAGAGAGAGAGAGAGAGGTGCTCAGAGCGTGAGGTGAAGGAACGGAGAGAGGGAGAGTGTGTTGGAGAAGCAGTGTATGTGAACACTGCGGAGAGAGAGAGACCGTGAGGGAGAGAGAGAGACCGTGAGGGAGAGAGAGAGAGACAGTGAGGGAGGGAGAGAGAGAGACAGTGAGGGAGGGAGAGAGAGAGACAGTGAGGGAGGGAGAGAGAGAGACAGTGAGGGAGAGAGAGAGACCGTGAGGGAGAGAGAGAGACCGTGAGGGAGAGAGAGAGAGACAGTGAGGGAGGGAGAGAGACAGAGTTGAGTGTTGGTGGGCTGAGGAGACCGAATGCCGAGAAGAGAGGAAGATGAGGATGATGAAGACGGAGACTGTGTCCTTCACGCCACTCAGCAGCTCGGGCTTCAGATATTTCTACACGGTCTGCTTTATCAGGCTCTTTGGCCCCTCAGGCCTGTAAGTGTGTGTGTGTGTGTGTGTGTGTGTGAGAGAACGATAGAGGGGTATTTTCCTCTGTCTCTGCTGTAGGTCCAGATGGATGATGCAGTTCAGTGCAAAAGGGGGGGGGGAGGGGGGGGGGGGGGCACACTGACTCAAATGCTGCATGCTTGTGTTTACATTGCCTTGGTGATGTCATTTGTTTACTTCTAGATGAGTGTGAGGGAGAATAGAGAGACAGAATCTAACGTGTGTGTGTGTGTGTGTGTGTGCAGTCAGGATGAGGGCGATGCGGATGACTTCCCCGAGCTCCAGGCCTCTCCACCACCTTCACCGTTTCTGTCTGCTATCCTGGCTGCATTCCAGCCCATCACCTATGACGACGAAGAGGATGCCTGGCGTTGCCATGTCAACCAGATGCTGTCAGACACAGATGGGTCGTGTGCAGTATACACCTTCCACGTGTTCTCACGCCTCTTCCAGGTGTGTGTGTGTGTGTGTGTGTGTGTGTGTGTGTGTGTGTGTGTGTGTGTGTGTTAGTGAGTACATGCTTGTGTAAGAGTGTGTGTTAGTGTGAGTGTGTGTGTGTGTGTGTGTGTGTTAGTGAGTACATGCTTGTGTGTGTGAGTGTGTGTGTGTGTGTGTTAGTGAGTACATGCTTGTGTAAGAGTGTATGTATGTGTGTGTGTGTGTGTGTGTGTGTGTGTGTGTGTGTGTGTTAGTGAGTACATGCTTGTGTAAGAGTGTGTGTTAGTGTTAGTGTGAGTGTGTGTGTGTGTGTGTGTGTGTGTGTTAGTGAGTACATGCTTGTGTAAGAGTGTGTGTTTGTGTGTGTGTGTGTGTGTGTGTTAGTGAGTACATGCTTGTGTGTGTGAGTGTGTGTGTGTGTTAGTGAGTACATGCTTGTGTGTGTGTGTGTGTGTGTGTGTGTGTGTGTGTGTGTGTGTGTGAGTGTGTGTGTGTGTGTGTGTGTGTTAGT
>NC_135219.1:15517647-15537647 GCF_052324685.1 Brachyhypopomus gauderio | reverse complement strand
TTCTTTTCAGGTGCTTGTGGCCCAGCGATATATTCGGCAGTGAGACAGACGACGCCGTGCACACCCTGCTGCACATTTACTTCCGGCACCAGACACTGGGCCAGACGGGCTGCCTGGCCGTGGTGGGGCCCAGCCGGGACCTGTCCCAGGCCAGCGCTCGCCTCATGGAGCTCAACCTGCAGATCCGCGAGGCCCTGCACAGAGCCCAGGCTCCACCCCCGGGCCACGCCCCCAGCCCCACGCCCACCACCCAGACCCAGATCGACACCCACAGCACAGTCCTCAGCACGGGGCTGTGACTCTCAGGACAGTCTGGGCTTGGGCTGGGACGAGGACTTGGGGTGGGAGGTGGGGGGGGGTTGTGGTGCGGCCCGGGGCAGATGTGCAAACTTTACCTTAAAGGGCTAAAGGACGTATGTGAGGATCATACTCACTTTAAGGAAAAAAGAAAAAACTGTTCACAAATTCCTTTTCTTGCCCTGTTTCCTTCTCCCTGCTGTCATCCTCTGACATAACGCATCGCAGAGGCAACGCTATGGAGGGCCGTGTTAATGGACCAAGCCCCTGCGGCCAGGGACAGTTCGGAGGAAGGACACCGGCCCCGCGATCATGGATCAAACTGGATGCTTTTTGGCAGGGAAAATCCTGCGACCTCTAGGGTGTCCTGAAAGTGACCCATGGTTAATTTCTGCTCTGCTAGGATCCGGGGGGTGGCGAGCTGTGTTTTGTTGAGTGATGTAACTGCAGAAATGGTGCATCCATAATATGCGAATTGGCACATTAATACAGGGACTTCAACCACATTTTACTCATTAAACACAAAACAATAAGTACACAAAAGAACCAAACAAAGGTTTCAAAAGCATGCTTGAACAAGAGGAGCACTGCGAGACATATTTTTGGAGAAATGTATTTTTATTAGAGCTAACAATTCTAGGTTGTAAATGTTAGGATATTTAATGTATAATTGCAAGTTGAGGCCTTGGCTCAGACTCTGTATAAAGAGAGGGGTATCTTGGGTAACTTTATTGCCCTGCACTGGGGCAGACTGTAGCTTTTACTGGGTTGCTCTAACACTTACTCTGTAACCAAATAAGTAGCTGCCTGTAGACAACCATAGACTCATGCATTAGTGTGTGACAACACATGGGAGTGCGTCTGCACGTGCGTTGTACGTGCACTGATTTCTGTGCACACATTCTCTCTCCCTCACACACATTAGCACATCACACTGCACACTTGGAGTGCAATCTGGCTGCAACTCGGTATGGAAATATCAATAACTTATTGTACTCTGTATATATTTTAGAAAAATGTATAGTGTAAAAGCAGTATTTTTCCCTTGTACATTTGTGTAATGCACTGTTCAACCAGAATAGAGTATGAAGCTAAAACTAAAAAAAAAAAAAAAACCCTCCAGCTCTGAGTCTTTAATGAGCGTCCATCGTTACCCCACACCTCCATCTAAGTGTCTCTTTTACCCAGCGAGCGTCGCAGGGAGCAGAGGACGGGGGCCGAGCTCTCACCCCCTGATGCTCTCGTCTTTGCCCCGTGCATTCCTTTATCTCCACTGTGATCATGTTGGCTCACAGTCCTCTGTGGAGGCCAAGCTCCCCCCTGGCAAGGGAGGAAACTAGGGCCAGTGGTCAGCCATGTTGGCTCTGTGGTGGCCCCACCCCCCAGCTTGAGGGGCTTGCACTGATTGAACATTTGCCTCTGCTGCACTGCGCTTGGCTCTTCTGCAGGCCCCAGACGGGCCGTGCCTGATCCATTTAACAGAGAAGGATTTAACAATCACTGTACTCATTCCCTCACAGAACTTTGTTGCTTGTCTGGTACATTTTGGATGCTGTGCTTAAAGGATATATGGATATTTACCTGGAGAAAATCATTGTTGGGGTGCATTATCCCATGTGTCTACCCCCTCAACATTTTTCTGTTTGTTTTTCCTGTCATCACCCCTTTAAATAAAAGCCTAATCAGAAGTGACTCCTCCCCTGTTTTCACAATCAACCTTTGCAGCCTTGGGCTGGAACCCTTATGCAATTTGATCATGTGGTACCTGAACACCAGTCATACCAGCAACATTCACCGCCAGCTCAGACAGGGTTTCATTATAACAGACCAGCCAGATCAACACATGTTACAGTTACATGGGCAGTGTAGTAAAGCTCCGTTGTGTGCAGTAATAGCTGGAGTGTAGAAGCTACATGCCTTTGAAGACGAGGGTGAAGACCTGCATGAACATGGAAGCAGTACAGGAGTGTTGGAATCACACCGCTCCAGTGCAGGGGCTGCTGGGAAACTTGGCCACCCTCACTACAAAGGCCCAACCATAGTGCAATGCACTCTTTGTAGAGCACGTTAAACTGAACATAATGAGGACATGCATTCCTCTAAACCAGTTTTCTCCACCGTTTCCAAACCAGCTTTATCAATTAGGACAAAGACTGCGGTTTTGCTCTTAATTGCCATTTTAATTCATTTCCCCTCCCAAAAGTGGTTCCTGCAACTATTGGTCAAACAAGAACAAAAAAATAAATAAATACGGGTTAGGGAAGCAGGCCAAGCCTCTGTTCAGACCGGCCTTTACGGAACACCCCAACCCAGACACTGCGTCAGGGCCAGAGCGCGCACGACCCGGATCCTCGCCTAGGCAATGGGAATATCCGCAGCGCACGAACCGTAGCAAGGACACGGTGCTAGATTATGTACTTGAAGCTGAACGTGCTGTCGCAGGAGAGCCGTTTGCCTTTGCAGCGGCCGCACAGATCTTGTCGGTGAGGCCGTTTTGGGTCCACGTGACGCGCCGTTCCCGGGCAGCTGCACCGTGCCTTCTTGCAGCTCTAGAAGTGGTAGATTCGGTAAGAAACCCCCCCCAATTCACTCATGGATAATGGGGGGGGAGACCAGAGGCGGGTTACCTGACAGGTGATGTCCTCTACACGGTAGGGGTTGAACGGCTTCTGACACGTCCTGCAGAACTGCTTGAAGTAGACCTGCAAGCAACGTCACGTTCTAGCACGTGCAGTAGTAAGAGTATGACGGAGCGAGTGTGACGCGGAGCGCGTGACGCAGCGCGCGGATACCTTGCTGGTGCCCTGCACACACCACACGTACGCGCTCTCCCAGCGAAGGTTACACTCCCTGCAGTGGTAGTAGCCGTATTTCTGCTCCAAGAACTGTTGGGCCAACAGGTGCGAGTTAGCGCACGGTACAAGCAGAGTCCACTAGTCAGTACACAACAAACGTCTCACCTGGAACCGAACTCTGCCCTTGGACTTGGGGGTTTGTCCACTTCTCTCAGAATCGCCCTTTCGTTGATCATCCTCCATCTGTTCGTTTTCTCCGTCGTTCTCCCCGGGTCCAGGCTTGTCGTTGGGCTCCTCCGTGTCTCGCTCGTCCTTCTCCATGACGGCCTGGTCCTCTGGTGTCCCCGGACTCCCCGCCTCCTCCACGCTGGGCGTGCGCTCCTTGTCCACTGGGTCATCCTCGAGGAAGGACGACAGGGCCCGGTTAGCGATGGGTGAATACACGGCCTGTGTGCGTGGAAACCGAACTCCGGCGGCGACTGGGCTCCCGGGGGGTTCCGCGTCCTGTCTTCTCTTGCGCAGCGTGTCTCGCTTCCGGGCCAGGAGAGTGCGCGGCCCGAGCGAGCACTGGACCGAAGCGTCGGTCCTCGGGTTCACCTGCACTCCGATGTCCTTGGTGTTGGCCTTGCGCAGCCGGGGTGTCAGGTTCGGGTTTATTTGAGACAGGATGGACTTCAGCTGCGCGCGGTGGTAATTCTCAAAGTAGTTCTCACCGTCACCATAAACGGTCACATAGTTTTTCTGTCGCCAGCCCTTGGGCTTCGGACACCTGTAGGAATAAGGGTTATAGGTTGAATAAAGATAGTTGTCGAGTGACTCGTCGCCATATGTAGCCATTTTCGCTTAGCCGACTGAGCAACCCGTCGGTAGCAAGTTAAGTAGGCAGTGGGCACGCGAGGTCCTTTAATTGGAATCAGGTGTGTAGTTTTATCCAATTAAGCATGCACGCACAAACGTAATTGACCACGAGAACAAACTGCACATTTACATAAACAAGCCATGTTTGCCATTACGTTTATTCATACCTTTCCCATGTGAATTTATATTCATTTATATTATATTTATAAATAAATATTTCACATTTGCTTTATGGATAGAGAGATGCTTTTCGATTGTTATATTAGATCCAGAATTAATCTCATTTAGATACTCTTAACTGGTTGGTTTCTACAATACTTACAGCTGCTTCACTTTGAAACCATAAAACATCATCTTTAAGCTGCTCTAAATATTCATAGCATTCAAGTACACCAAACGAAGTAGCGGTTATCATGTACAATTTTAACTCAAACATCTTGATACAGCGCTGATTTATTTTGGATAAAGGCGCTTATGAATAAAGGGGCGTGTCCTCGGTTACAGGAAAAACACTTCCAGCCTGACTGTGAATGGGGGGATGGCTCGTCACCACACGCCATTTAAGTATAGATGATTTAAAATCACATAGAGACTGATTGAGGCGTCATGGTGATCTATTATTCAAGATAATATATTAATTTTCAAAGAAGGCCTTCTGGGGTCTGTCTCTCTTTAACATTAAGTGAGTACGGTGAATATATGCCCGGTTTAGTGAATACAATGTTAATCTTTATATTTATTTTAATACTAACTTTGATTTCTGATATTCTACATTTGGAAGAGGTGATGGTGTAACCAGTTTCATATTAGTATTTGGTGTGTGGGGAGGAGGTGATGTGTGTTGGTGGGGGTGTACGTTCTGTTCACACCGCTCCTTTAGTGTGTTGGTGTGGGTGGTGTGAGCTGGACACCACCCCGTCCCCCATTGAAATGTAACATGAACCCTACACTTCTAGGCAGTTCTACACTGAAGAGATTCCACTTTTCAGTTCAGTAGTTTCACTCTAGCATAGTGACTTTCAGGATCTGATGTGAGGTTGTTTGTTTTGTCCGTGGAATGACAAGAGTGTCCAGGAGTCTCAGAGTCTGTGTCTGCCAGACATCACCAACTTGTGATGCACTGAAAATGTACTGAAACTTTATTCACTACTCATTGCCGTGGTGATGCTGGAGTACTGTGTGATGTCATAATTAGATGTGTTCCGCGTGCTCCCCTACACGGGTGTAGGGCTCCCCTCCGCCTCGCGCGTCTCCGGGGCGTTGGCGTTGGGCTCGAACGACGCCGTGGCTCCGTAGGCCGTGTCGAACGCCACGTCCTCCTCCCACAGCGTTTTGTACGTGAGGTTGGTGTCGTCCGCGCCGCCGGAGGGTTCCTGCTTATTCAGCACCTCCCGCCGGTAGGTGCGGTAGGCGAGGATGAAGACGCCGGCCTCCGCCGACTGGAAGAGCGCGTACAGCAGCGGGAACATGTGCATGCTGCCCACCAGCTGCGGCGGGAAGGCCAGGTTCAGGATGGCCGTGCACAGCTGCACGTTCTGGCAGCCCGTCTCCATGGAGACGGTACGGCAGCTGGCGGGATTCAGGTCGAAGAGACGGGCGACGCCGTAGCCGGCCGCGTAGCCCGCCATGGGCATCAACACGGCGACCAGGTAGACTGAGGCGGGGACGGTGGCCAGCAGCTCGGGCCCCAGCATGGTGCTTGTCATGATGAACAGCATCACCAACGTGACGAGCAGTGACCACAGCGACACCTGGTGGACAGAAGGGAGATCTGAGAAATGCTGGCTAATGACTGTGTGTAATTTAGGTTAGTCACAGTGCTTTGAAGAATCCTGCACAAATATTTTTGGTATTATTACTACCAGCACAAACTAAAAATAGCAGAAAACCACTTTTTCAAATGACCATTGAAAAAGCTGTAGTGCAGGAAATGCGGATTTTGATCATAAAAATGGCAAAAGCATACGTGACAGATTTATACACAAACTGATGAAATGACAGAGTGCAATACGTAATACCAAAGCACGCGTGGTGCCATTAATCACTGTAGGAAGGAGCAGAGTGACTGTGTGGCTTGGCCATGTCCCCTTAATGCACATTACCCTGCAGGAGACACACACGCCTTCCTTTATCACTCCACCCCCTCCTTTCTTTCTCTCCCTCTCTCTATCTCTCCTTCACCATACAGCTCTCGTCGAGCTGCTGTTAGATAAGCCTAACTGAAAAGAAGGATCTGCTTTAGTCGTGTAAGAGGGTGGCTTCCCTCTCGGCCCCCTGCTTGACGCTTTGGTTTGACTTCATCAGGTTTGCTCATATCTTTACACTTTTTTTTAGAAGAAAGGTCCGGTTTTAATTGGACTAATTTTACACAGAATCTTTCCTGTTGTGGAGAACTGGACACACTCCAGAACTGACTCTACACGTCTGAGCTGGACCACGGTTGTTCTCATGCAGGGATGTTTTAAGCACTATCCAATGAAATGCAAACATGTCTGAACTGTGAGCAAACACAGAGGGCTCTTCCTCACTTAGTGTCCTCACTTAAATCGTATCTCAGGAATGAAGTTAATGTAATTTATAATTCGTGGAAAAATAAATAAATCCCGGGAACACACACTAAATGAGATGTAATCCTAATTTTGATTAATGACACTCGCAGTTTCCTCCCATATACACCGCGTGGGCATAAACTAATCATAGTGGTCATTTTGAAGTCTATAGTGGTGATTTTGTCTTCACTGGGAACTTTCTCTTACCTTCAGCACGATGTCAGCCGCCCGAGTGTATCGGTACCTCAGCGCGACCCCGATGCCGATGGGAATAAGCGTGCCGAAGAGAGTGAGGATGATGGCGCCGAACGGGAGCAGGTTTACCACGGGCGTGTTGATCCAGGCGCGACTGTACATCCACAGACACAGCGGCATGAAGACGAGCGCCAGGAGGGTGGATGAGATGGTCATAACAACACTGCAGGTGAATACACACAACAGCCGCATTAACACTCGAATGCACAACGGGTAGTGACAAAAAATATTATTTTACACTTTACATTTAGCTGCAGAGTTTAGCGTGCTTTGTGCAACGTCAATTGAATGAGAATGAAGTATGAAAGTTTTAGGATTTAATGTATTGGATACCTGAGGTTCATGTCCCCGTTGACTAGTAACGACATGATGTTGGACAGGTTGCCCCCGGGGCAGCACCCGCACAGCAGCACCGCGATGGCCGCTACGTCGTCCAGAGAGAAGGCCAGGGCGTGCAGGAACGCGACCAGGGGCATGATGGCGAACTGGCAGATCGCTGCCAGCAGGAAGCCGATGGGCCTGCGGATGTGGTCGCCCAGCTGACTGACCTCCACCGTGCACCCGAGGCCCACCATGGTGAAGCACAACACGAGTCCCACGAACACGTTGATCCCGTGGCTCAGAGGCGAGTCCCAGAACGCCGGCACCAGTTGCGCGGGTCGCTCCGTCCGCGGGAGGTGACCCGACAACAAGCCCGCGGGTGTCAGGACAGTCCTGAACGTACTGACGACAGAAGACACCGGGACGTCCGTGATATGGAAGCCAGTCAAGCCGAGGTGCTCCTTAAAGCTCTCCTGGACCGTGGACACGTTGGTGGCATCCCTCGTGAGGTTCAGTATCCGCGTGAGCGCGGCGATGGGCGCGTGGGTGCTCGGCACGCGGAGGGTTTCCATCGCGTCTCTCCGGGACCGATAGGATGTCTTCAAAGAGTCCGCGTAAAGACTTACAGTCCGCCTTCAGCAGTGCCGTCCCCTAGAGGCGCGTGGTCATCTTCTTTTTGTCACCAGTGACTGGACACGGGACATTTCAGCAGGGGCGCGCGCACCGGGGCTGGTTTGTCGCGCGCGTCAGCGCAGAGCAATTAAAGACCTCAGGCTCGCGGATTGGCTCACCGACTGAGACGCGTAAGAGAAAAGCGAAAAGAAGTTGCTCAAAGATGCTCACATGTTGCTCGTTTTCCAGACCGCTTGCGCGCGTGCATGGAAACGTATTTGAAAAAGCCCGCGCGCTGTTTGTGCGCGCGGACATTCCTGCTGCAACTACTGACCGCTGGAGAACACGCAGGTGTGAAGATACGCACCATTCTGGAGTGAATTATATAGTCAGAATAAACCCAGAATCGATCACCTGTTGTTCGTGGAAATTCGCTTGAGGACACCATGACCTGCGATTGAATTGTCTGACATTAAAATAAATACTTTTTATTCTTTAAACCGCCACCTACGTTCACTGTTAAAGACTATTATTTCGGGCGTTATTTAAATGAAACTATCGTAAGAAATGTCTCTGTGATTTTTGAATGTCGTGTTTCAAGACCACTCGTCTGAAGTGAATGGGATACTATCGCCTTTTCGCAGGTGGGTGTTATAGCGCCGTGATGTAGCCTTAGGGTTGATGGGGAAAAGCTACCTTTGATACGTTTTAGAAATATAATGTCAGAGTATAGACATCGCAAAACGGGAGTCCTTTATAAAGTGCAGTGCACGCTAGTTTAAGTTTTACCAAGAAACGTTTGGAATGAATGGAACAAACGTATGGAAATAACAGACTGAATTTGCGACACTGTGCAAAGTCTGTGGTACCCTAGAAACACTTGTGTGAATGATTTACAGTTATCGATCCAGACACTGCAGACTATTGCGAAAACTTGAAGTTTGTGCACTTGAATATGTGGTGCATAAAATTTTCTTTTTCAAAAATTCTGAATTACTTGTCAATCGTTGTGAACAAATTGTTATTTGATCAGGATCATGTTTTTTAAACTCCATATAACGTATAGTGCCCCTCCCTAGACACGCAGATCTCTCCCCCGGTGTGTGTAAGTGTTGGCCGGTGTTATTTACTCAGTGTCCCCATGACTTGTACTGCACACACCACGACTGAAGTCAAGTGTTAAATCTCGCTATTTTAAAAATAAGCGAGAAGCTGGGAGACATTAGGGTGAATGTGAGATATCGCGTAAAAGGTAATGTTTTCCCTTGTATTATTTTAGTGTTATTGCTTCTAATTTGTATATAAATGGTATGGCTATAATCTGACTAAAAGTCGTAAATTTCCTTCAGTGGGCCTATGTATGCGATAGATACGAGATGCAGGCGTGTGCTATTAAGATAAGATTTATAATATCTAAGTATTTCTCATCTTTTCTTTCAAACTTATATTGCCCGAAGCATACGGTAAATATTATTTACACAAGCAGATATGATTTTCCTTAGGTCAAATAAATGTAGCTACCGTCAGATTACACAACGTCAAATACAGTTTGCTGACAGACGGATTTTTGTGTGAGCAATCGAAATATAGCTAGTGTTATATCGAATGTGTCGATCTTTAAATGACTTTTGTGAGTTATATTTTCCGTTATGTTGACGATGAAATGTCTTGTCTTATTTACGACAGTGTCGTCAAGATGGACTCTCTGTCTCTCCTTGTGCTCGGCGTGGTTCTCTGTTTCAGTTGCTATGGCGCCTTCTCGTGCCCAAAGCGATGCACCTGCCACGTTGGCATCGACACCACGGAGGTTGTGTGTCCCGACGTCTCGCTCTCGCGTTACCCTAGTGACAGTCTGCCAGGTAGCACCACCTCTCTGACCATTCAGTTCACCAGCTTGGACAACATCACCGCCTATGACCTGAGAGCCACGCCCCTCCTGCAGGAGCTCCACCTACCAGGAAACAGACTGAGCAGCTTGCCTGCACACCTGCTTGTTGGTCTGCAGCACCTCCACACCATAGACCTCACAGGTGAGTGACTTGTGTGTGCATGGTCGTCAAAGCTGTGTGTGTGTGTGTGTGTGTGTGTGTAGCCTCACAGATGAATGTGTGTATATACTCCTTAGATCTTACATGAGTATACTTGCACACCGTGAGTCTTGGGTCAGTGTGTTGAAGATAAACAAGCCAACTCAATCTCAGGGGACCTGCAGATGTCATTCGCGTTTGTTTTTATCGTCTTGTGTTTCCCAGGACCTCTTTATCATGTTTTGTTTCTGTCAGGAAACCTGTTCCAGACGCTCCCTCCTCAGGTGTTCCATCATGCTCCCTTACTTACCTTGGTGCTTAAGGACAACCTGCTCACCAACGTCAGCGCTGACTGGCTTCCCAGAACCAGCAACCTCACCTGGCTGGACCTGTCAGGGAACAAGTTGAGTAAAGGCCCGTCAGCTCTGCTCCAGAGGTTGACCCGCCTGGAGATTCTACACCTGTCCCAGAACCACCTGGAGGAGCTGCCAGCCGATTCCTTCCATTCCCTCCCTGCTTTGGAGAGACTTTACCTGGACGAGAACAAACTCCAGGCCTTGGATGCCAAGGCCTTCAGTGGCAATGCTAACCTAACTCACCTGTTCCTGCAGAAGAACCAGCTGGAATCGCTCCCAGCCGCGGTGTTCCACGGGCTGGCCCGCCTGCACTACGTGGACCTGTCTGAGAACAAGCTGGGCTCCCTGGCCTCGGGCACCCTGGCGGAGGGGATGGTCTGGGTGGACCTCAGCTCCAACCCCTGGCACTGCGACGCTGCGCTGGTGCCCCTGTGGAAGTGGCTGTGCGGCCAGAGCGACAGGTCCGAGCCCACCTGCGTCTCTCCTGAGGCCCTGAAGGGCCGGGTCATCTCCCAGCTCACCAGCGCCGAGCTGAGTCCGGTCCCGGCCCAATGAGAGGAGAAGAGAGGAGGAGGATGAAGGATGAGTGACAGGGAAGGGAGCAACTCATGCTGGAAGAGGAGAGAGTGATGAGTGGTGAGAGGAACCAGTGCAACAGGGAGAGAGAGAAGAATGAATAATTCATGTTATTACACTAAAAAATACACAATAAAACTGATTAACTGAAGACTCTGGATATTTGATATTTTTTTAAGTATGAAAAGATTTGATGAGCTGATTCGGGTTTGTTCAGAGTGAAGGTTGAAGTGGGGGCTCTCACACACACCCTTATACCCAGGGCAGAAAGACCAAAGACTTTTTGAGTTTGAGAGGCTTTAGAAGCAGATTCCAGATTTTACATGATGTGATGTAGCAAATGCAGAACATTTATGTTTGAGGAACTAGATTACTGAACGTGACTTATCACTGTCACTACTGAGGAACTAGACTACTGAATGTCACTTATCACTGTCACTACTGAGGAACTAGACTACTGAATGTGACTTATCACTGTCACTACTGAGGAACTAGACTACTGAATGTCACTTATCACTGTCACTACTGAGGAACTAGACTACTGAATGTCACTTATCACTGTCACTACTGAGGAACTAGACTACTGAACGTGACTTATCACTGTCACTACTGAGGAACTAGACTACTGAATATCACTTATCACTGTCACTACTGAGGAACTAGACTACTGAAAGTCACTTATCACTGTCACTACTGAGGAACTAGACTACTGAAAGTCACTTATCACTGTCACTACTGAGGAACTAGACTACTGAATGTCACTTATCACTGTCACTACTGAAGAACTAGACTACTGAATGCATGATTCATCGCTGTCACTTTGAGGAACTAGACTACTGAACATGTGATGTATCGCTGTAACTCAGAGTGGATGCTGACCACGATTGCTAGTAGTTCATCTTTAGCTCTGCTGTGCAGCCTCAGAACGAGGAGCAGCCACTCATCCACCAACTCAGACACCTTTTTAAGACATTTTATTTGAAATGTGAGTTAACACAGGGGAAACTGAGCATCATATTTGTGGAATATAAAAGTTTTTTTTTTGTTTGTTTTAACAAAATGTCAACAAAATGGAGTGGCACAAGTGTGCATTGGCCTATACCAGCTCCAGGGTTCCCCTAAACACAGCACCCCCGTTGGGTGGAGGACACTCACCGCCCCCTCTGGAGGCTCGTCACCTCAATAAATAAGCCTCTTATTACACCAGAGCACTCATTCATAAATATTAATGTTTATACATTTTGTTCCAAAAAGGCAAATATAAATGTTATTAAAGCAACTACAAAACCAAATAACAATAGTAATAATAATACATTAGCCGAAATGCCAGCAGGAAGTGCAAACCCCTGAAGCATCAATTGGCAAAGCAAATCTTGGCACAAAACAAAATTCAGAAAATGAGTTATTAAAGCAAAAGCTTGACTGAATAAATTATAGGCACTCATATTTAAAACGCACTTTCGAAGTCTGACGCAGTACTGTGCTGATGTCATCACCATGCATGTGAGGTGGCATTGTGGTTCGCCCACACAAAATGGCTCCATCACAGTCACACGCGCGCGCGCACGCACACACACACACTCCCCTCACCACTCCCAAGTCCGACAGGCTTTTCTTAAACTGGGCAAACTGGGTTTTGAAATAGATGTGTGACGGAGACAACCATGTGACGTTGATTCCTTGGGAGGAGGTGTTCATTAGACTTCTGGAGCTGTTCATTAGACAGCGGCTCGTTAGACGCAGTCTAATAAAGCTACCACACTACCCCCTCAGCCACTCACACTGATGGGTTCAATGTACTCCACAGAATTCAATATGCACGAGGAAATTTGACCAAATTCAACAATTATTGTTTAACATCTAATGGTCTGCCATAGTCCAACTCCCAGTAAAAAGAACACATTATAGATACAATTTCAAAAGGTCTCGCTGATTAATGATCCTCTGGATTAAATCATATCAACCCTGGTTTGTATATCTTGGTTCTTACATGAAACACAGTGATAAAACCTTCTGAAATATATCCAATCACCTTTATGAATCCATTAAAAATGCTTTGGAAATGTAGCTAGTTGAGGTTTGACATCAACATCCCAAACTAAAAAAATGCTTAACCAAACAAAATACTGTGATGAACGTTGTTTTTAAATAATTATTCCTAAATAAATAATTGTCACATAGGTTTGAAAAGCTCTTCTGGCAGAAAGTAATGGATCCAATTCTAGGCCACCATACAGACAATAATATATATTTTTTAAGTGTCAAAGCTAAACATTACAGACAGCCATTACAAAACTTCAGAGCAACATTCCTCTCTCACAGGATTGCAACAAGCCCAATACAGAGCAAACACACGTAACAAAAGACAAGGGTCTCCTCTTCCAGCTGGAGCAGGGTGGAGCAGTAAAGTGTTGGAGCACAGGTTCAGCTCAGAGAGCCAATCATGGAGCACGCAGTCAGGCAAGGAGCTGCAGGCCTCATCTGGTCTGTGTTTGGTTGGTGAGAGTGCCCTCTGGTGGCAGAATGAGTAGATCTCAGTTGGTTTCTTTGGCATTCTCTGATCTCTGGCCAGCCATACAACTGTCCCACTCTCTTGCACATGGGTGTGTGGTTTAGAACTGTGGGTAAAGTGCCAGGTTGGACTATCCGTCTGTGCAGACTTCTGAGCGTGCTCAGTAGCAGCCTTCTCTCCAGCTCTCATCTCTGATTCCACCGTAGGTGCGTGGAGCTGGCAGAGACCTAGAGGTCACACACACACACACACACACACACACACACACACACACACACACACACACACACACACACACACACACGATAATGGGATTCAAATTCTAAAATAAATAACAAATAAAAGCATTTTAAATCTGTATGTAGTCTTCACTCTGGATTACAGCACTCAATTACCTGACATGAAACCCTCTCCTGTTCACATGACTATACGCATACATACTAATATGTGGAACACAGTGGTGTGGTTGAGGCCGTGTGTGTGTGTGTGTGTGTGTGTGTGTGTGTGTGTGTGTACCTGCGCACTGGCTGAGCCAGTTTACTGCGAGGCACGGGTAAAGCCCCGCCTGCAGAGCCGCTGGGGCGTGGCAGACCGCTGCGGGGCGGGGCTAGAGTGCGGGTGGGCGTGGCCGTTCCTGACGCAGGATTAGACATGGCCTTCACAGGCTGCCGTAGGGCCAGGGGAGAAGGGGCGGCGGGAGTCCGCAACTTACTGCTGGAGGGGACTGAGGAAGAGGAGAGACAGGGGGAAGATTAAGATAGGAAGACGAAAAAAGAAAAGTTCAGAGGAAAAACGGCGGTCTGAAAATACATTTAATAACATGAGTGATTCAGCATTCCAAAAACATACATATGAAAACCTCAGGAATGACAATGTATGAATAAACAAACACAAACCAGAATGAGATGGACACACACACACACACACACACACACACACACACACACACACACACACACACACACACACCTCCTGTCCATCAACTCCACAGCACAACGGAATTGGCCAGTGTATGTACAGCACACAGACAACAGTTCACGTTCACAGTCACAGATCACACCAGTTTTTTAACAAGCATATAAAATCACAAAACAACAAATAAATATAAACACACAATGAATCAATAAACAATGAATGCAAAGAATCGGTGGGCAGGCTGCAATGATCTCGATGGGTGGAGTTAAACTACCGCACATGTCCAAACATCCTCAGTAAGAGTGCAGACTGCAGCTCCTACGCCCTCTAGTGGCAAACCAACACACGCACAAACACACTCAAAAAAGGAGAACATCACCATACAAAAAACCAGCAGCATCCTGAGTGAATACTCACTGAAATCTCCCTCGTCTCCAAAGCAACACGAGAGGTGAACTGAAGACAGAGACAGGAGAGGCTGGGGTTGAAATGCATTCGTACACATACCCCACTGGCCTGGAGTGACGCTAACGTGCATGGCCTGGCGTGGTGAGTGGACATGGATGTGGAGAACCGAATACTTCCTGGCTGGACTGGACTATACCATCTGCTCAGCTGAAGGTTAAGTGAGTGAGCTATACCAATCACGTCATGTTAGGGGGGGTGAACAGTTCATCCAGCCTTCATCACCAGAGTCGGGCTGAGCCAACAATCTGATCTCCACATGCGTGTATACACATTTACACCTGGCACGTCACAGGACTGACAGCATGTCATGGTATGATGTGGAAGACGGAACATGAAACGACATCATCCAGTAAGAGCTCCGGCTGAGCGGGTTGGTTCTGGGTTCTGTTCAGAAAAGCTCCCGAGACTCCAGAACTGTTCGGAGAGCACAGACGAACGTTTCAGTGGTTCGCACAGGAAAACTTGAAGGCTACATCACAAATGTGATCTACACATGCAGGTCAGCCCTGGAGCACAGATATCAACTCAGCATATGGGGTCACGACCCCATAGACAACCTCGACAACATATGGTTGTGGACTTCTCCAGTGCATTCTTACAGCAAACTCACAATGTCATACTGTGAGCATGTTTCACTCTCCCTCACACAGACACACACACACACACAAACACCACCACGGCCGGTGGTGAAACGGCTGACGATGTGCAGTGAGCTCATAGCACTGCAGTCTCGGAATAAACAGATTCAGCGGTGGCGAACGTACTGTACACAGAGCAGCACGATTTTAGAGCCACACTATGACAAAGGCTCACGCTAGCCCGCGTCACGCTAGCCCACGTCTTTTAGCAAACACAAAGCTATACAGTCACCCAACGCGCAAGTACCCAGTTAAATGTTGTATATGTTGTATAATCACCTCATTGCCTCCCTCTTCACCAAACGTTTTTGCAAAAAAATTCTCACTGTAAACATAACGCTTCCAAATGAATTAAAGAACCAAATGAGTAAAAAACAATAATAAGAGGGAATTTATTTATTTTTTATTCCAATTCTACAATTAAATAAACTCCCAATTATTTGAGGCCAAACCGCGATGGCCACTAGGGGTCAGCGTCGAGCACAACTGGGGTCTGGCTGTGTGCGTTACCTCGTAGAGACGTGGGGTTCTGCAGCTGCTCTTTGGGCTTCGGAGAGGCCCGCGTCGGCCCGGTGAGCCTGTGGTGCTGCGCTGCTGGGAGACAAGCGGGTGTCACAGTCCCACACGGGCTGGTCAGAAATCAGCGCTTACTTCTGACCCACCCAAGCACATTTGGTAACCATGACTGACACGCTGATCCAGGATCAGCGCACGACTCGAGGTTAGACAGAGGAAGGGCAGCTGTGAAGAGTGGAGCTGAGAGGATGAGACAGAAGGCCACTGTGATGACCAGCCATGCCCCGCCTACAGAGAGAGCCCCGCTATCCAGACACAGGCCACTAGAGGGCGTCAAAGGCGAAGGAACGCTCTGACCCAGAGAGGAAGCGCCATCGCAAGGGCAGCACCAGCCGACCCGAGAGGACCCGAGAGAGAGAGAGAGAGAGAGAGAGAGAGAGAGAGAGAGAGAGAGAGAGAGAGAGAGAGAGAGAGAGAGAGAGAGAGAGAGAGAGAGAGAGAGACCTCAGCCAGGGAGAAAGAGAGCGAGGGAGGGCATGCTTGGAGGACTAATAAAGGAGAAGGAGAGACTCCTCCCACCAGTCAGCCTCTCATGCCATCATGCACATGTGCGTTTGTTCACATTCACTGTGACAACACGCTCACTGAACACACACTGCAACACAGCGTAGCTGCTCAGTAAATCACCAGAGCTCCACCAACGCCAGAGAGCCTCACCCAGACACAGCAGTCATGCTAAAGGAGCGTGAACTTGTGGAGTCGGTCCTCCAGCAGGAAGGTGTGAGAAGAGGAAGTGTTATTCCCATTCCAGCCAAACCACTGACAGGAAGTGTGAGGAGCAAACCCACAGAACCCCCCAGAACCTCAGAGCAGAACGTCCTATTAGAATGTAAACCACAGTTTTCCTTCATTACATAAATACTGCAGAATTCATCATGACGTTTGCAGGGGAAAAATTATGTGTGTTTTGGGTGTGTGGGTGTGTGTGTGTGTGTGTGTGTGTGTGTGTGTGTGTGTGAGCGTGTGTGCATGTGTAGACAGTTGCAGACAGAAAAACATGTAGATGTCTCCAGTACCTGACAGACAGTGGTCCACATGGTGTGTGTGTGTGTGTGTGTGTGTGTGTGTGTGTGTGTGTGTGTGTACTCACTAGTTGACTGACTCTGATGTCGGGGAGATCCATTTGGCACCTGCAGGTTGGACTCACAGCTGCGGCTGTTTTTGACGGGTTCTGCAGCAGAGCCCGAACTGGAGCGGGTCAGGTTGGGAAGACTGCGCCGGAGTTTCTCTGCACGCGCACACACACACACACACACACACACACACACACACACACACACACACACACACACACACGTGTCATGATTTCTGTCCTTCTTGCACTTCCTGTCTGACCGTCAGTACTATGACGTTGGCCACGCCCACCTTCGTTCTTGATGGCGTTGGCATGGGGCTCGTGGGCGGAGCCCTGCAGAGAGAGGCGGGGCTGCTGCAGGCGGCTGATGATTGGCGGTTGGGGCGAGGCGCGGGCGTACTCCAGCGAGCGGGCGGGCGAGCGCGAGCGGGGAGAGTGGCGGGGAGAGGGGCGGGGCGAGGGGCGGGGCGAGGGGCTGAAGCGGGCCGCTACTGGGCCGTGCTGGCCGAAGGGCGGAGCCTGCTGCAGCGCCGCCTCCTCCTCGTCCTCCAGGCTCTGGGCGTCCAGCTCCTGGTCACTGAGGGTCCCTCGCCGCAGAGACTGACAGGAGGAGCCGGAGCTGCGACGAGACGTGGTGGCCGCGTAGTCCTGACGTAGACCTGCAGGGGGGGGGGGGGGGGGGGGGGGGTTGAAAAGGAGAGCGTGTTAAAAGAATGAGTAACTGGAAAGCAACAGGGAAACGTAATACATAGAGTAATGTAAATCAGTACTCAATAGTGAGAAAATTTCGCCACCATTCGTGAATAATAGTGCATGAAACGGTTAAACCATATTCAAAAGTTCTGAAAACAAAACTGTATCAAGTTTTACTAGTTGAATAACAGCACACAATCACAGCCGGGTCTAACCGACATTACCCACTCTGTATGAGTCATCACACGAGTCATTACGTTGGCAGGAAGATGATACAAGTCATAACGCACACCATGATGAACACATCCAGACCACATGAGCGGAGCACAGAGATAACTGGAGAAGACCATATGAGCGGAGCACAGAGATAACTGGAGAAGACCATATGAGCGGAGCACAGAGATAACTGGAGAAGACCATATGAGCAGAGCACAGAGATAACTGGAGAAGACCATATGAGCGGAGCACAGAGATAACTGGAGAAGACCATATGAGCGGAGCACAGAGACAACTGGAGAAGACCATATGAGCGGAGCACAGAGATAACTGGAGAAGACCATATGAGCGGAGCACAGAGATAACTGGAGAAGACCATATGAGCGGAGCACAGAGATAACTGGAGAAGACCATATGAGCGGAGCACAGAGATAACTGGAGAAGACCATATGAGCGGAGCACAGAGACAACTGGAGAAGACCATATGAGCGGAGCACAGAGACAACTGGAGAAGACCATATGAGCGGAGCACAGAGACAACTGGAGAAGACCATATGAGCGGAGCACAGAGACAACTGGAGAAGACCATATGAGCGGAGCACAGAGATAACTGGAGAAGACCATATGAGCGGAGCACAGAGATAACTGGAGAAGACCATATGAGCGGAGCACAGAGGTAACTGGAGAAGACCATATGAGCGGAGCACAGAGATAACTGGAGAAGACCATATGAGCGGAGCACAGAGGTAACTGGAGAAGACCATATGAGCGGAGCACAGAGATAACTGGAGAAGACCATATGAGCGGAGCACAGATCCGGGGGGACTCACTCTCCTCCTGCATGCGTGCGAGTATCTGCACGTCCGTCACGTCGTTCAGCTTGTAGGTGGTGGTGGACGATCCCACCGAGTCTTCATCCATCTCAGACGTGCTCAGCTCACTGTCCACCGACGACTGGGGGCTCACCGCGGGGGGGTTCCGCTCTGACGAGCCCCGCTGGTAGCCTGCAGGTAAACACACACACACACACACACACACACACACACACACACAGGTGATGCGAGGGCAGGGTTGGTAGTGCGGGGGGGCGGGGCTGGTAGTGTGGGGGCGGGGCCAGGACTAACCTCCGCTCCCAGGCAGAACTAGCTGCCTGACGATGGGCACTCTGGAGGGGGTGGAGGAGGGCGAGTTGAAGCCGCTGCTGTAGGGGCTGCCTGCCGCGTATGGACTATATGAGCCACCGTAGCCCTGAGTGCTGCTGCCATACAGACTCCGCCTCTTATTAGCTGCAGGGGGGGCAGGAGGGAGGGGGGGGGGGGGGGTTATTATCTGGGATATGCAGACCTGCCAGATTACCACACCTCCAACACACAGCATGCATTAACAAACAACAATAATATTCAGGCTATCTGCACTCTACCAAGTGTGTGTGTGTGTGTGTGTGTGTGTGTGTGTGTGTGTGTGTAGGATGCTGTGTTCATGCTCCCTGAGTCTATTGAAGCATATGACACTGGTAGAGCTCAGAGAGCCCCATAAAAAACCTCCTCTGCTCCCTGCAGTTAACAATATGCTTAATTCACTTCAGCTCAGCACAAAGATCACTTCTCTCCAACTTCCACACACAAGTGCCTTGTTCAACACACACACACACACACACACACACACACACACACACACACACACACACACACACACACACACGGTGTCCGCCTCAATGTAGTCATTCAGTAGATAACAGAACAGCATTAAGCTGTTTTTGTTGGGATCAGTACAGGCCTTCACTTCTGGACTGGGTCATGTTCTGTAGTGTTGGTGTGGCACAGGTGGGGGTGTGGTGTGGCACAGGTGGGGGTGTGGTGTAGCGCGGTGGGGGTGTGGTGTAGCGCGGTGGGGGTGTGGTGTAGCGCGGTGGGGGTGTGGTGTAGCGCGGTGGGGGTGTGGTGTAGCGCGGTGGGGGTGTGGTGTGGCACAGGTGTGGGTGTGGTGTGGCACAGGTGTGGGTGTGGTGTAGCGCGGTGTGGGTGTGGTGTAGCGCGGTGTGGGTGTGGTGTAGCGCGGTGTGGGTGTGGTGTAGCGCGGTGTGGGTGTGGTGTAGCGCGGTGTGGGTGTGGTGTAGCGCGGTGTGGGTGTGGTGTAG
Source organism: Brachyhypopomus gauderio (assembly GCF_052324685.1). Taxonomy (NCBI): domain Eukaryota; kingdom Metazoa; phylum Chordata; class Actinopteri; order Gymnotiformes; family Hypopomidae; genus Brachyhypopomus; species Brachyhypopomus gauderio. The sequence continues at coordinate 15,517,771 of NC_135219.1, read as the reverse complement.
CGCGGTGTGGGTGTGGTGTAGCGCGGTGTGGGTGTGGTGTAGCGCGGTGTGGGTGTGGTGTAGCGCGGTGTGGGTGTGGTGTAGCGCGGTGTGGGTGTGGTGTAGCGCGGTGTGGGTGTGGTGT
>NC_135219.1:15477647-15512647 GCF_052324685.1 Brachyhypopomus gauderio | reverse complement strand
CAATGAAATGGGAACCGCCTCAGGTCCACAGATGATTACATAATGGATGCACCCGGGACATCTATCCCTCTCTCTCTCTCTCTTTCTCTCCCTCTATCTCTCTCCTTCTCTCCCCCTTTACACAACTGCCATCCTTAAACCTTTCAGCACACTCAGAATTCATATCTGATATCAGCAGTAAAATATATAAATCACAAAGACAACAACCTTGCCAACAACAAATCTTTACATATAGCAGAATCATTTAGCGATATATTGTATGACTATAAATGTGTGTGTGTGCGTGTGCTCATGGTTTTAAAACACATGGGAAAAGCCTCTGAAATCATGGTGCTTGGAACAACAGAGAGCTGGGGTGAGTGTGACCATGGAGCATAAATACTGATGCAGGATCAGTTTGATCGCTCAGTGTCTGGATCAGAGAGTTGGGGTGAGTGTGACCATGGAGCATAAATACTGATGCAGGATCAGTTTGATCGCTCAGTGTCTGGATCAGAGAGCTGGGGTGAGTGTGACCATGGAGCATAAATACTGATGCAGGATCAGTTTGATCTCTCAGTGTCTGGATCAGAGTGCTGGGGTGAGTGTGATCACACAGTGACAAACACACGCAAACACATGCACACACACACCTGAAAGTGCAGACATTGCGGGTCAGGGACAGGACCCAGAGCTGACAGCACACTTGCTGAACACACACACACACACACACACACACACACACACACACACACACACACACACACGGGTTTGCCCACAGCAAAGAGACCGGCTGGAGGACACATGGATGCGGAGCAGTGCATTGTGGGGGGTGTACCTGACATGGTGAGGTCGAGTCTGTGGAGGAGGGAGCGCTTGGCTGACTCCATGTCGGGACTGGGGTTATCCAGGGCCTGTCGACACCACACCACGGGGCTGAGCGCCTTCTGAAGAGGACTGTTCAGCTTAGCCTCATACAACCTGGAAACACACACACACACACACACTTAGGTTCACTTATTCCATCATAACACAAAACATGCAGACCTAGTACAAAAAGTACCTCAAAACGTCCCACATGTAATAAATTTCATGGAGCATAAATACTGATGCAGGATCAGTTTCTGCTTAGTCTGTCCTTTTCCATAGCTTTTTTTAAATGGCATTTCAAAAATGGTAGTCAGAGAGGACCAATCCTAGATCAGTGCTCACACACAGGGAGATGAAATACATGCCCAGGCCCTGTGGCTTATTAAATATGCATGAAAGGTACAACACAATCCTCTCTTCACAGAAGCTGAAAGAGGGTGAATATGGTGTATTAATGCACATATTTTATAAACAAATGTCTCACACATTCTTCTAATATTCCAAGAGACCTAACCAGGCCTTTGTGGTGCCCATATCAAATTAAGTAAAAAATGAGAGTACAGATAATCAGACTGAGATTAATTCAGTTGCTTGCATCAGTACTTTATAACCCGTCATACAAAGGTCATTTGAGGTCCAAACATGTCCGCATTACTGAAAAACAGACAAAACAGCGACAAGCATTTACTCAGCTGAGCCTTTATAGACACCAGTGAATGACTTGATCCTTGAAAGAAATCAGTGATCTGTTTACTAGATAATAGACAACGTTTAAGGGAAAGTATCACTACTGAATTTAACTTCTTATATTATTATAAAGGAAGGTAGAGCGAATCATTGTGAGAGACAGACAGAGACAAAGGGTAGATATCATGAAAAAAAACCTGACTCAGCAACAATGAGAGGAGAAATCAGAGGGTGGAGAGAGAGGGAACGAGAGAGGAGGAGGAGAGAGAGAGAGAGAGAGACGGGTGACAGACGGGCCTGGTAGATATCTCACTAAGCAATAAAACTGCTAGTTGGCACACACAGGAGCTCCAACAAGTCTGCAAACTCAAACAGGCAGTATAGGAGTGACACTGAAGGGGTACGAGAGTGACACTGAAGGGGTACGAGAGTGACACCGAAGGGGGTACGAGAGTGACACCGAAGGGGGTACGAGAGTGACACCGAAGGGGGTACGAGAGTGATACTGAAGGGGGTACGAGAGTGATACTGAAGGGGGTACGAGAGTGATACTGAAGGGGGTACGAGAGTGATACTGAAGGGGTACAGGAGTGACACTGAGGGGGCATGCGCTCGCAGTGACGTTTCCTCCAAAGCAAATCACCACTGTTGCACAGCATTCATCTATGAGGCTTCAGGACTAGTGGAAGGCATCAGGACTAGTGGAAGGCATCAGGACTAGTGGAAGGCATCAGGACTACTGGAAGGCATCAGGACTACTGGAAGGCGTGTGATTATGGCAGCAATTCAGACTTCAGGACAACAGACACCTGCTTGTGTATTCAGTCAGGTAGTAACCTAATGTGGGATTACTGCAGGAGTCCATGACAGAGGCTGGCACATAGTGTAATCACACTACACTGACGAGGACAATCCAGAGATATATTGCAGGTTCAACACTAACTAGCCTCAAAACTTGATCAGGTCTGGAAACCTAGATGACCTCTTTGATACAACCACACGACTGTCTGATGATGCGCTAATGTACGCCACCTATCAGATCAGAGAGGTAATACCACTGTCAGATCCACACCAATGATAACGAGGCTTTACAATCAACATAAACACAAGTACGTGACTAAGGTGATTACATCATTTACCTCACCTTCCTTCTGAACGAGTGATCGTTCACCTTGATATGATCAATTGTCTTGCTTCCTGTTGGTGACTGCATCACATTTCACACTGATAGTAGTCAAAGCCGTATTGATCAGTGTGACCAGTGGCGGACTTAGCAATTTGGGGGCTCAAGGCGAATTTAGCTAGGGGGCCCATCAACATTAATATGCGAGAAATAAGTCAGCTAGTCAGGGGGCCCCTACAGTGGGCTGCAGTGGGAGGGGCCCAAGGCAGTTGCCTAGCCACGCCTCTATGCAAAGACCGCCTCTGAGTGTGACAGAAAAGGTTTTAAATTTTATCGCCGATCTAATCTGTGATGTCACCGCCGAGTCTTGGTCCTGAACATAGCAGGATGATAAACTCCAAACACGCAAAACAAACACACAGTTCTCAGCTAAAGATCTCTGAACCCCATCTAAAGAGACGACTCTTTGTACTTTGCCTTTTCAAACAGCCCTGCTGTCTGCCACAGGGTCCATAAAAAGCCAGAGGTCAACAAATCACTAAAAATCACAGCAACCTCTGAAACTTCATAAACGGCACGTCTCATGAGCCCAGCGTCACAGGTGTTCCCGAGCTCTTCCCTGCGGGACACCTGTTTGCACTGCAGCAGGACGCCCCTGTGCGGTCACGGTGCTCTTCCAGGACTGTCACGAGTGCTGTCCTCATCACAAAGGCTTCTGGCTGGGCGCAGTACCGACACAGCTGTGTGTGTGTTCTATATTAACTCTGTCCCGCAGGTCTCACACACCAAGACCGTGCACGTGGACTGCCAACTGCAAACAGGCCAAGACGCCTACACGACAGGCAATCTTCTGAAAATAGCCCACACGGTGCTCTAAAATGGACGAAAGCAATCTCATAACGGTTAGAACTGGTTAAGGGTCTGCAAAGAGCTCCTGGTAATGGTAAATAAAATTCTATACACATGGTTTTGCGATGAAAATTGATGATTTTGCAACAGCGGCGTGAATTCACATGATGACAGGTGGGTCACATAGCTGCATGCATGTTGTTGTACGACAAAATATACATATACTACAGTTGGTCTACATATGGAGTTCAACAGATAGTGAAACACTGACCAGTGAAACACGGGCTACTGAAACTGCAGAAACTGAGCCGAAGAAATGCCAGGTAAAGCCTGGTGTGGCATGACTACTGACACCAGGCATGCTGAATACACGTTTGGTTTAACGGGCAATCTGTTGCGCTCTGTGCACATCACGGTGTTCCCCTCCACCGTGGACACTGGGCAGCAGAATGTCCGGTCCAGCTGCCCGCTGGCGTCTGACAGCAGCTGCGTCGGCCCGTCTAGCTGTCAAACTTCAGAACCACATTAGTGTGTGAGGTTTAGATCACTCCTGCAGCTTTGACGATCACACAACCTGCCCCGTTCACTCACCAGCTGTCTTCGTCCTCGTTCAGACAATCCATGTCTTCAAGATCGAGGATCTCCACCTCGTCCAGCACCGAACTTTCACTCTCCGTGTCGCGGTAATACGAGGCGACGCCGCTGTGGATGGAGACGGGAGACGCGCCGTCGCCGTCGTAGCCCAGTCCGTAGCTGCCGTGATACGACCGTCTGGTGCTCAAACACCCAGAGTTCTCCAGAACCCCCCCGTAACCCCTGGACCCGCCGAACCCCACCCCGGTCAACCCGCCGAACCCCACCCCGGTCAACCCGGCCAGACCCGCCGCGCCGCCCGCCGACAACGAGCACTCGTATCCGGCACTCAGAGGTCTGGCGTTGCCCGACAGTCCGCCCGACGAGGGCAGCAAACTGGACCGGCTCCGGAGCTGCTCGTTCTGCTGTTCGAGCTTCTTGACCAGGTCCTGGAGCTTCCTCACCTCCAAGTCCGCGTTGATGTTCGAGTTGATATCCTCCATGGCAAACCAGCGCCCCCCCTCGCTCCCAAAATTATAATTTTAATCGACTTCTACCGAGTCAATAAGTTCTCAAGTATATCCCTACGCGTGTCTTGAGTGAGCGCCGTCGACACCTCGACCGTAAAGTAAGTTATTACCACATATCGTCGTCATCTTACCCGAGCGTTAGCGAGCACGGGTGGCTCCGCCGCCATCTTTTACCGTCCAGTTACCGACGATGAAATCGAAGAAAAGCAAGGTGTGAAACGTCATTACGTGCCACGACGGTGACGAGCACGTTCTGGGAGCGACACAGCTCGTGAACGCGCCCTTAAAAACCGGTCTGTAAAGCTCCGTCGGATCACACATGTAACACATCGTATCGTACTACAAAGATAATATGTACTTTATATATAAATAGCACATATATATGCTATTTCGAATAAATGTGAAAGACTGGAGAAATACCATAGACTGAGAAAGTAAAAAGGAGAGTTTGGAAGGCTGGGACAACAATGACGGGGTTACTTGGTTCTGTGACCCCTAAGCTGGAGGAGTGGCTCTAGATCCTAAGAATGACATCATCAATGTCAGGTCAGCTCACGAGGAGAGACAGTGTATGCTGCAGTGTTTCATCAAACCCCCAGAGCCCTGGAAGAAGGCATGAGTGTGAGGAAAAGACCCACTGGAAGGGTGAGGAAGTTTGTTTACACTAATAAATAAGGAGCTGGGCATATTCAAATCTGCACTAAATCACTGCAATATTACTTTCTTAGGCAAACTGAGCTGTTTTATTCATATTGGTCTCAGTATATTTTCCATAAGTACTTTACCAGTACTACATGAACGTAAAAAAACACTCAGACACAATTCCATACACCAATACTGCTCAATCATTCTCATGTGAAGCACTTTGATACTTTAAATGTGTGTATAAAGTCACGCTAATATGAAAATTCGACCAGCCAGTTGGTCAGCTTCAGAGGGCTTCACAACCAGCAAGCGTGTTGAATCAGGTGCGTCAGGACAGGACAAAGCACCCATAACACAAACCCCCTGACACACTGCAACATTCTCACACAATACAACAGAATCAGATCAATTGCGAGAGCAAAAAGTTATTTTATTTTCAAAAGAACACAGAACATTTCAGCACGATGCATTTCATATACAAAAAACAAATTCAGCTGGATTTTAGCAAGTTAAATGTTGGCAGGTTGTATATCCAGCATAAGACTGAAAAATGCCTTGAAGTGAGTGTTTTATGTCATAGTGCATCAGACCCTGACGTATGATCCAAGGATTCCCAGGACGAATCCCCTATCTTCTCACAAGCTTTTGCCCCTCCTTCTTCTTCAACTCCTGCTCCATGATTGGCTGAGGACACCTCTAGTCCATCCTGGTCTGAACTGACATCTTGTGACTCATCTGCCCGCTCTTCATCCTCCTCATCCTCCACGTCCATCTCAAACACGCGGACGTGACGTAGGTTTGAACTCATCTGTTTGAGAATGTACAAAAGCACATGATTTTTTCAATATTAATAAATATACTGAGCAGCGACTCCACTTCCTGAGGGTTCTCAAGAGGAACAAGATGGAGGAGAAACTGCTCGTGCTCTTCTATAGATCCATCATTGAGAGCATTCTTGTCCAGCCTGGAGGACATCGCCACCTCTCGCTACCCCAGAAGGTCGGTCAGTATCACCAAGGACTCATCCCACCCCACCCACTGTTTGACCTGTTACCAGGGTTGCAACTACATACTTTCTGAGGTGTATGCAAACATACTATCGGCGCCCCCCGCACTCCCCCCACCACCCCCACCAACTCGGCAAAAAATTTTCTGGCATCGATTTGGCGCCCCCTCTAGTGCAGCGCCCCTATGCGTCGCATACGCTGCATACCCCCTTTTTGCGCCACTGCCTGTTACCTTCAAGCCGACGGTACAGGTTACTCAAAACTCGTACAAGTAGGCTCAGAGACAGCACCCCCCCCCCCCCCCCCCCCCCCAAGAGCCATCACTGCACTAAACAACATGTAAAAATAACGGCAACAAAATGTAAATTCTCAACCCATGTGCAACACAACAGGTGTGCAAAACTTTCCCACATGCAATATTATGTAGCATAACTATTTTGTAAATGTGGCACTATTTTAACTTATCACTTTATTTCATTGTGTGTATTTATTTGTCCCAACAAGCACCTTGGAGTAGAATCTAATTTCATTGTAATTCAAATTATGATGACAATAAAGGCGAGTTTCCACTAACATACCAAGCTCTAATCATGCAGGCACACATACATAAATACATGTGAAATTACAGTACAATAATCAAATTTAAAAATATATTTGTTTTGACCTAGTGACTATAATGGATTTACCAAGAAAACCATAAGAGTCAACAGCACTAATGGAATGGTATTAGTTTTACATGTCTGGATAAATTACAGAGACAGGAGTGGCTTCACGATTCCTGAACTGGCGTCACTCAAATCCACATGTAATCCACAGCTTAGCTGGTCATAATGGCAGCACATTACTGCTGCATGAAATATTAATTAAACATTATCTGTCCAGGGCTTTTATGAACCAGGAGATGGGGATTTGTTAATTTCTTCACTCGTTTATAATCCAATGTTATATTGAATAAAACTACTTACAACAACAATTAATTGAGTCAGAACATTGGCAAGCTACACACATGTAGTGGAATTGACTCCATGCTACACACATGTAGTGGAATTGACTCCATGCTACACACATGTAGTGGAATTGACTCCATGCTACACACATGTAGTGGAATTGACTCCAATTGATCAGAAACTGAAACACCTCGAGTGCAGGAGTCTTTACTGACGTGGGTGTGTGCTGGCTGTAAAAATCACATGATGGAGTCAGAAAGAAATGACCTTTACACAACTGCATTTCTCCAGGTGTAACTTCTCATGTGAATAGAGCTACAGAAACATAATGCCAGAAGAGTATTTGGAGACTGCATTACCTAAACATGCGTGTGTTTAGTTAAAAGGTAGCCAGTATTGATCACGCAGGAGCATGAGGTATACTCGATGGTTCTTACCACACAGGCCACTTTGCGGACGCCGTTGACGGCCACAAAGCGAGCCTTCATGTTCTCCAGGTTCCTGCTCTGGTTCCCCCAGGTCAGCGCCTGCACAGGGATCCCGTCTGCCTGCTGGTCTAGCCTGGTGTGCAGTACAACACAGCTACAGTGAGCATTCCTGGTCTAATAACACAGCTACAGTGAGCATTCCTGGTCTAATAACACAGCTATAGCAAGTGTTATTAGCACACAGCTATAGCAAGTGTTATTAGCACACAGCTATAGCAAGTGTTCCACTACTGTTACTGGGTTTAGTACAGCACAGCTACAGTGAGCATTCCTGGTGTAATAACAGCTACAGTGAGCATTCCTGGTGTAATAACACAGCTACAGTGAGCATTCCTGGTGTAATAACACAGCTATAGTGAGTGTTACTGTATTAAGTACAACAGCTACAGTGACCGTTCCCCTAATGTACAATCACTGCTCAGGTGCTGAAACTCAAGTTCTGGAGAATGTTGGCAGCACAACCGTAAGACGTCCATGTCACTAGTGTTTTTAAAGCATAGTGTACCTTTATTCATAAACAGCTTAAGTTAAATCAAAGTTTCCCAAAAACGCAAGTGTATGGATCAGGTGTATTGGAGAAAAACAGTGACTGGACTTGGATTGGAGTGGGTGGTACCGGAGGGCGGGGTCCCAGGTGAACGCTTCCTCACAGCTGAGGGCGGCGCCAAGGGGAAGCTGAGCGAGGAGGCGGAGTCTGTTCTCATCACCCTCGAGGCATTGCAACACTACCGTCAAGGTCTCGTCGTCATAGAGACGGGCATCAAGGCAACTATAGGACCGATCACTACAACATTAAAAGAAAAGACGATACTTTATTTACACTTTAATACAAACGCAGCTGCACTATAACTTCAAGGTTTTTTTTTTTGTTTAACTGTCTGCATGTCATCAAAGAAACTTACACAGATTCTGCTACAGGTGTTTCATCATCAATACTGGAGTTGAGAGGAGTGTTCAGGTCGATGGCCACGAGGCCATTGAGGACAGATCTACCACACACACACACACACACACACACACACACACACACACACACACACACACACACACGGTTAATGTTTTATTATAGAGGTCTACGATTAGCACAAGAAGCTGAAGAGAACTTTTCCTCCTTCGACTGATACAGACGGTTGAGCCCAGAACCATTTAAACTTTCTACCTAAACTTTAGATGTGTTCAGTACACATGAGGTAATCAGACATGACAACCGCCTGTATATAATGCCCCCTAGTGGTTGTTTGGTTGGTGAGGGTAACTGGTTTGAAGAACAGAGCTGAAAGAATGACCTTAAATATCCCAGAGAGAAGAGGACAAGCACCTTTGTGGGTCTGTTGCTCTCCTCAGGATGTAGATTTTGGAAGGCGAGATCTCCGGCATACAGAACACCGTGTACTGCATGCAGGTATTCTTATCATTCCACCTTCAGAACACAAAAAAACACTCAGCAACAAATCTATCTGGTTTATCAGTCAGACGCGGCCCCAGTCAGTCAGACGCGGCCCCAGTCAGTCAGACGCGGCCCCAGTCAGACGCGGCCCCAGTCAGTCAGACGCGGCCCCAGTCAGTCAGACGCCGCCCCAGTCAGACGCCGCCCCAGTCAGACACCGCCCCAGTCAGTCAGACGCCGCCCCAGTCAGACGCCGCCCCAGTCAGACGCCACCCCAGTCAGACACAGCACGAGTCTTCCTCACTGTTCTTGGGGAAATTCAAAAATACTCACATCTCTGAGTCCTTTCTAAAAAGTGAGATACGTTCAGGGATGTACGCAGTCAGATAGCTTTTACTCTGGATTCATTACACCACTTTTCTATACTTTACATTCAACAAACTAGAACTTCAGAACTGTGCAGTGTTGGAAATGCACAATTTAATAGGGAATTCTATTGTCTAATTGGCAAATAGAACTCCATTAGAAAATCAAAACATTATAATGAATGTAATAATTATTTTTGTTTCATGCAGTCTCTAATTTTGTATTTTTTCTATCTCAAAGTCAAATGACTTTATCTGAAGAATTCAAATCAGACCAATGCAACAACAAGTTGCGATGTTTACTCGAAGGTTGCAGTGTTTCCTCAGACGGTACTCAACTTACAGTGACGGCAGCTCAAACAGCTTGGGTGTGTCCGCCGGGCTGTCAAAAGAAATCACAAACATCAGCTCAATTCTGGGTGGGCGGGGTTACCTACGGACATGCTCAGTAATGATCTCACCTATCAGGCACAGAGTACAGGGGAAAACACACAGCCTGCTTCACTGAATTCCCAATCACCTCCTAAGGAGAACACACACACACAAACACACACACTGCTGATCAATAGCAGAATGAGCAAGGGAAGTGTGTGTGTGTGTGTGTGTGTGGTGCATGAATGTGTGCACCCTCATGTGGGGGGAAAAATGTTTGTGTGTGGGGTACACGCTTACAGCTGGTGGGGGGTTTACACACTTACAGCTGGTGGGGAGGTCACACACTTACAGCTGGTGGGGAGGTCACACACTTACAGCTGGTGGGGAGGTCACACTTACAGCTGGTGGGGGGGTCACACTTACAGCTGGTGGGGGGGTCACACACTTACAGCTGGTGGGGGGGTTACACACTTACAGCTGGTGGGGGGGTCACACACTTACAGCTGGTGGGGGGTCACACACTTACAGCTGGTGGGGGGGGTCACACTTACAGCTGGTGGGGGGGTTTACACACTTACAGCTGGTGGGGGGGTTTACACACTTACAGCTGGTGGGGGGTCACACACTTACAGCTGGTGGGGGGTCGCACACTTACAGCTGGTGGGGGGATCACACACTTACAGCTGGTGGGGGGGTCACACACTTACAGCTGGTGGGGGGGTCACACACTTACAGCTGGTGGGGGGGTACACACTTACAGCTGGTGGGGGGTCACACACTTACAGCTGGTGGGGGGATCACACACTTACAGCTGGTGGGGGGGGGGGGTCACACTTACAGCTGGTGGGGGGGGGGGGTCACACACTTACAGCTGGTGGGGGGTCACACACTTACAGCTGGTGGGGGGGTACACACTTACAGCTGGTGGGGGGTCACACACTTACAGCTGGTGGGGGGTCACACACTTACAGCTGGTGGGGGGATCACACACTTACAGCTGGTGGGGGGGGGTCACACTTACAGCTGGTGGGGGGGGGTCACACACTTACAGCTGGTGGGGGGTCACACACTTACAGCTGGTGGGGGGTCACACACTTACAGCTGGTGGGGGGTCACACACTTACAGCTGGTGGGGGGTCACACACTTACAGCTGGTGGGAGGTTACACACTTACAGCTGATGGGGGGGTACAAACTCACAGCTGGTGGGGGGGGTTACACACTTACAGCTGGCTCCTGTAGACACACGTCAATGGCCCCCTCCATCAGCCTCTTGACATAGTGCAGAGACTTCTGTGGGTATGTGGGGAACAGCAACGGGCTTGCTGCACGCACGCACGCACGCACGCACACACACACACACACACACACACACACACACACACACACACACACACACACACACACACACACACACACACACACACACACACACACACACACACACACACTATATCAGACATCTCGCAGTGAGAGTTTAGACCCCCCTTCTCACCTTCACAAACTTATACATGTTGAACCATTTGTTCATGTTTTCTTCAATAATATAAAACATAATACAGGACAAAGGTTTACATACACCTAGTGGGATGACATTTAAATTAATTTTTACATTTAGATTTTTCAGGTTTTACGTATGATAAAGTGGGTCAAAAGTTTAAAAGGTTTGAATGTAGTAGAATGTAAATATTTGACAGCGCTGCCTTTTAATTGGTTGGATTAAAGGAGTTGGGGGAGTGTTCCATAAGTTCCTCTCAGAGCAGGAGGTGTGGCCTATGTCCTGGGGACCAGCCCGCTCGTGGACCAGGAGCTTTGCTCCAAGCGTATCCGCCTTTCAGACCACTGCAACGTGCGGCTCTCTTGATGCTGGACACAGATGCTTCGGTTCCCAGATGGCTGGATAAGTTACTGGTGCAGGTGCTGCCCTAATTAACCCCTCGTTATCACAGTCGATCGTTGTAAAACATCCTCTGATGTAAAACAGGAATGTGGAGGTATACTGAAACTGAGAATAAGCGTCTTTAGCCTTGGTGTATGTAACCTGTTGGCCTCAGGAGTCTCCTAAGAGGAAACGTGTATCACGGTGTAAATCTGCTGAGGGTGGACAAGCTTTGCCTTTTAGGTAGGTGCTCTGCTCAACAAAACTGAGCCAGTGGTTTCCCTCCATATTAGGTGGAGACACCAGATCTTCATCCTCATCCTTCAGGTACTGCAAGGAACATGGACGGAAGCATTACGCATGGGCACGCACACACGGCTCACGTACACACACACGGCTCTCACACACACGGCTCACCTGTCCCACCCGTTCCACATTAAAGTACTTCCCTTTCCGATCAAACAGTTCTTCATTCTGTCAGGACAACGACATCAAATTAACTCAAAACATTTTGAATGTTAAAAAAGTCTACCATTTTTTAAATGAAACATTTCAAATGGCGCCACTGTTTGGACAATGTTCTTTTTGCCACTAATATTCACTCACAGCACTGAAATGTTCAGAGAGGAAGTCTGCAACAAAGGCCAGGTCTTTCTGGGTCATCTGAGGACACAAACATGTTATTAAACATTCTATACATTATTAAACACGCTACAAGTCATTAATGCAGCTAAATCGAACCCTGGGCACACAGCACAGAACAGTTTATTCAGTCACCCTCATGTTATGCAAAGAATACCTTATATGGTAATATTATGTATTAACCTGTTTCCAGCCAACCTAAACATGACAATGTCACCTGACCAAAACTGCCCCACCTAAAAGACGGACGTGTGCGACCCCTCCGTCCTGCCCCACCCGCCTGGAGGTCTTTACATGCAGTTTATACCACTCCAACTCTTACCTTGTTCAGCTCTGGCGGGACGTGGTCTTCTGACATGCGAAGCATGGCTTAGCAGGGCCATGAACGAATGAACAAAGACAAATGTAAATATTAAACCGCTGTGGTAAAGAAAATGAAAAATCACCGTAATTCGTCTATTTACGAGAAGCAACCTCACCAACATAGAGCCATCTGAAAAAAGCCTTGAAATTCTTCATGCTCTTGTCGATCACTCTGGAAGAGGCAGACAGCACACATCAACATACATATGGCAAACACACTGGAGGTGCCAACACTGTGGAGATAACGCAGTGGGCAGGAGGTCACACTCACTGTAAGAGTTCACTAGCCTTCAGTGTAAAGGAGCCCACTGCCGTGATGGCCTCTAGCAGAACCAGGAAGAGACGACACACGTTGACCCAAGACATTTTCCTCACGCGATGCAGCTACATGTTAAAATACAGCAGACGCGTGCTTTCTCAAGCACACACAAAGCTTTAGGCTCTCTGCAAAATGTTTGTTTTTTATGCAATGTCTCATTTATATGGACTTATATGGATTTATATGGTGTTTGATGAGCTGGTGTTGCGTGGACTGGTGTTTGGTGGACTGGTGTTGCGTGGGCTGGTGTTGCGTGGGCTGGTGTTTGATGGGCTGGTGTTGGAGCACTCCTTCACCCTCTATAGCAACGAGGTCCAGACCCAGAGGTTGGAACTTCTGTTTCCACAAAGCCATACCCTTAACCTCGCTGAGATGATACAGCAGAGCCTCTGAACCACTGAGAGAAAGAGATGAACAGAGACATCAACAATAAGGCAGAGTAAGAATGAGAGATTTCATGAATTAACAGTTTAGGATTTAAATAAACAAGTAAAACTAGTAGAATGATTTTAATAGCAAAGTTTCATGGTTGGCATCTCAGAAACGGGTCAAAAATGTTGTGCAGCTACACCCATTAAACACTAATCACCCATCAAGCATCCATCAAGTGCTCCACCCAACTAATCCTGGAGTGCCTGTGTGTACGACCTGTTTTCCAATGAAATGCTGGTACTGCGGGGCGTGGACCCAGGTGCAGTCATACCTCTGTAAGTGACTAATGACCAGCTTCTGAATACTGGAGTAGGATGACTCTATGGACTGGCCCAACATCTTCAAACCCTTTAAGTGCATAAACAAACAAACAAACAAACACCGCATGAGCGGATAATAGTGGAGTATGACTCCCAAGGAAGATGGTGAAAACGTTTCACTTACTTTGACCGTCAGCTGATTCATGAGAAGAGCCTGCAGTTCAGGGCTGAGAACATGAGAAGAGTGTTAGCTTCTATTCATCAAACCACAGACAACAGATTGTTGTATAGAGCCCCCTGCAGGACACATAATGCTAATACAAGTTGAAAATGAAACATGAAAGATGAATGTGAGCAAAATAGGGATTTTAGTTTTGAGTGCAAATGTGTCTGATCTTAAGCGTATACGTCACCATTCAAGTGTGTCTGATCTAAAATGTACACCTCATCAGATGAATATGTCTGAAGTAAAGCAAACCTGACGTGTCCCCAGAGCAGCAACTCCAAGAACTCATCCTGAACCTGAGTGCTTGTGTTCTTCTCCTATAAAACAACAGCAATGGTTATTTATCATGTGAGGACAAATCCCAGAGTTATCAGAGTCACCACTGCACCAGACCTGAACAAACTTGGTGAGGCGGAGATCCATCTGCATGAGGATATCCTCCCACGCTTCACACATACAGGTGAGAGAGAGACGAAGGTACTGTGACACACACACACACACACACACACACACACACACACACACACACACACACACACACACACACACACACACACACACACACACACGAGTGAGACAGACTAAGGAATCACTTTTAAACCGAATAAAAAATCTGAGTTGGCTTTGTTTGCAAGCCTTTTTTGTGTGGAAACTGTTGCTATCTTGACCTGTATGAGAGTGGAGATGTGTGTGAACTTGCGGGCCATCCTGGTTAACTCTGGGAGACACGCTGAGAGCAGTCCTGTGTCCAACTGAGACAGAGAGACGGGACGGGACCAGAGTGAGTGTGGGGACATATTTGATCAGCACAACTGAACAAAAAAAACAACATTATGTAACATTTCAAGCAATTAAAATAACATCAAAGTTTTATCACAATCAGCATTCATACCCTTCTGCACACTTCTGCAGGACAGACTGGTTCAGTCCACGCAAAGTGTTGGCCAAAATAATAAAAATGCACTTTCTGCCTGGGTTTCACTATTTGAGTACTATGGATGGTGTTACATACACACAGGCATCAGGTGAACTTTGCTTTTTTTATATACTACTATACCATTATGATATCTGCCCCAAATTAGCCTAATAATCTTTAACATGAATTTACATGTGGGTTAATAACCATTAAAGCAAAAAAGGACATTATGCTGGAAGAGGAAAGAGGGGAACAGACTCAAGACAGACCCAGAGACAGAGAAACAGCCCGATCTCATTTAAGAATATGGTAAAATTATACCTGACTGCCTCCTCACATAGTGACCTTTACCTGAATATAGTGCATCTCCGACTCATTTGAGGATCTTGTTTCGGTGATGACAGAGAGGGATTTAAGGTCACTGGAAAGACAGAGACAGCGGCACGTCCCTGTGATCTATGTGAGAGATGGAGAGA
The DNA here is from genome assembly GCF_052324685.1 of Brachyhypopomus gauderio. Taxonomy (NCBI): domain Eukaryota; kingdom Metazoa; phylum Chordata; class Actinopteri; order Gymnotiformes; family Hypopomidae; genus Brachyhypopomus; species Brachyhypopomus gauderio. Next base: position 15,497,310 of record NC_135219.1, on the reverse strand, counting down.
GAGGAAGAGAGAGAGGGGGAGAGGGATAGAGAAAAAGGGGGAGAGAGAGGAAGAGAGAGAGGGGGGGAGAGGGATAGAGAGAAAGGGGGAGATAGAGGAAGAGAGAGAGGGGGAGAGGGATGGAGAAAAAGGGGGGAGAGAGAGGAAGAGAGAGAGGAGGAGAGGGATGGAGAAAAAGGGGGAGAGAGAGGAAAAGAGAGAGGGGGAGAGGGATAGAGAGAAAGGGGGAGATAGAGGAAGAGAGAGGGGGAAGGGATGGAGAGAGAGGGGGAGAGAGAGGGGGGGAGAGGGATAGAGAAAAAGGGGGAGAGAGAGGAAGAGAGAGAGGGGGAGAGGGATAGAGAGAAAGGGGGAGAGAGAGGAAGAGAGAGAGGGGGGGAGAGGGATAGAGAGAAAGGGGGAGATAGAGGAAGAGAGAGAGGGGGAGAGGGATGGAGAAAAAGGGGGAGAGAGGAAGAGAGAGAGGGGGGGAGAGGGATAGAGAGAAAGGGGGAGATAGAGGAAGAGAGAGGGGGAAAGGGATGGAGAGAGAGGGGGAGAGAGAGCGAGAGTGGGGAATGAAAGAAGGGAAAATAGAGAGAGAGAGAGAGAGAGAGAGAGAGAGAGGGAGAGGGATGGAGAGAGATGGGAAAGAGAAAGATGGAGAGAACGACAGCTGTTTTTGTTTTATCAACACAACTAAACAAAAACAAATGTGATGTGAGAGAATAAGAGGAAGAAGGATGGAGTGAGCCTCACCTCCTTTATCGTGGCTATCTTATACAGTCCGTACGCATACAGCTCCAAAAACCCAGACGGCCCGCCTATCACCAGGATGTTGAGCCTGCAGGGAACGCAGCACACACACATATCAAAACACGTAGAGAAGAAGAGTGAGGAACATCTGATCAGGGCACAGACTCACACCACTAACCTCACTTCCCCCAAAAGGTTGGTGACTTCGTCTGATTTCTCCTCACTGCAACAGGAAACAGTGCATGAGCAGATGTACACATACACACACACACACACACACACCTATAGTGGTATAAAACATCCCATAAACAACATTACATACCTGAATATTTTCGATGTGGTGCTGTAGCTGCAAACAGACACACAACACTTGAGCACAGAGCACACGGTGAAATGGCAGCTGTGCAGTAATCCTGAGCTGGGCAGTGGCTGTGTCAATGTCTGACAGCAGGAAGTCACCCACGCATTAGTGCACATACACTCACCTCTTTGGTAAGGTTGGCAGCTCAGGTAGGAAGCGGTTGGACTCAGACTCAGACTCCCCGAACACTGAAAATGAGCTTCAATGGTAGAGCAAAGCAATGTGATTGCATACATATACATACATTATACACACACACACACACACACACACACACACACACACACACACACACACACACCTCTTGTCACTCTGCACCTCCATCCAGTGCATGCAGGACACAGGGACGTCCACAGGAAACAGGTGGAGGATCTCCGCCTTCTCAGCATCACACAGGACGACTTGCTTGGTGTCGCCCACGCTGAACGCCAGAACTGACCACAGCATCAAACACGTCAGGCATCACTTAAACAAATGCATGTCTGAGTGGTCACATGTAGGCTCTCTCATGCTTGGAGGTATTTACAGAGTCAGGTCATTATTCCAAAACATCAGATGATCATCAGAGAGTCATCAGTCCATTCTTAGACTGCTTTTACCTTTACAGTCAGGCCTCCAGGCCAACGATGTGATCTCCTTCCCTGTGTTCTCATTTGGCGCTAAACTCCACACGCGTTGGAAATTGGCAAGGCGATGTAGCAGGAGCTGAAATTGGGGATTTGAAGAAAATGAAGGATGTGCGTGTTGGCCATGTGGCGGACTGGCGACCTGCCCATGGTGTACCCTGCCTCCACCTGATGATGCTGGGATTGGCTCCAGCACCCAACACAAGAACCGCACCGTGTCAGAACACCGCTGGTATAACTCACTCACCTCGCCGGATGTGTTGGCCAGGGCGATCAGGTCCCGCTTTGGAGACCAGGCCATGTAAATGATGGGATTCGGGAGCTGCTTCTCTCCCACTTGCCGGAACGCGGGCATTGTGAAGTCTGGGCTCGAGTCTAAAGGCGACAAACGACAACGTAGTGAAGGCGCTATCGCCTCGAGTAAAGACACTACATGCGTAGTTATGTAGCCATCTAGCTAGTTAGCTAGTTAGCACTGTATACGTGCATATATGTTCATATTTTAAGAACCAGTTTCCTTACTTTGGTAGAATAGCAGTGGTCAACATTCACTGAGAAGTTTGGCCCTTAAATCCATAAAATGTTTTAATGTAGTTAACGTATGGTCGGGGTTGTTCGGGTGAAACCGAAGAAAGTGTTGCTGCTTAGCGGTGCGCCCTGGACTGACCAATCAAACAGCGCGCCTTGGACTGACCAATCAAAATTTACTTTCACCCGCCAATGAAACCTTAGCAACGGAAACTCGAAGAGGCAAAAATGTAAGAGACTAAACAGCGAAGGTCCTTAGGGATATTTCAAAATTTCACGGCGTCTTAGAAAGACAAACGTTTTATTGAATGTTTGGTTAACCATAGTCCGAACTGAAAACCTGCTTTTGCTAAATGGACACAGACATAAGAATGTGTATAAAAGAGAATAAAAAATATAGAAAAAATTTAACTTGTACTCAAGTAAACAGTAGCTTTCTGTTAAAACAGCTTATAAAAATAATTTTCATTAAAAAAAGTTTAATTCTGTTAAAGTGACTAAAGTCTATGCCTGGGTAATAGGTTACAACAGCAGCATTTAAACAGGTATACAGTAAAGACATGTATATATCCAGATATATTTTTATGACTTGGTTTTCCATGGCAGTCAGGGACCTATAATTCTGCTATTTACAAAGCTTTCTCTTAGTCTGGAAGAGTCATCTTATATGTGCTGAAATGTGTGGTGTCATCACAAAAAACTCAATAAAATGATTTGTGTTTGAAACTTTTTTGTCAGAGGTCAATAGGGAAAAATACCAAATGGACAATCACAATTATCTTACATTAACAGATCACAGATAGAACTGATAAGCATTTCAAAACTTAAAAGTAATGAACTTTCATCATGTACAGTATTAGATTACTAAATACAGGCTGTCTCATCAGCAAGGAAATGCTAATATAAAATGACAATACTCCCATTACTGATGAACCTTCACCAAAACATCTGTCTGAATACCAGAACAAACACCTCTGTCTTTAAGATGAACAACACTGTATCTTGTATAAAGTGTTTTCACTTTATATGGGTGTGTTAGAAATTTCACCAAATTTCCACCACAATGGGTGAACAAACATTATTTCCTTCCTTTATATGAACTAATATTACATACTAAGAAATTTTCTTACTTTTGAGACACCCTGTAAACAGGGTGCAGTTTACGCTCTTAGTCATTTACAGCCCTTATTAGTCCAAAGTTAGGAGCCACAATTATTCATTCTTAAACACAACACATACTTCTCCCCAAAGAAGTATCTTCTCCTTATCTTATATATTTCTTTTGGCTGCTTAAGTGATCTATATTTTACAGTAAAGTAAAGAAAGACAGAATACAAAGAAAAAACAGAACACGAATTCTGGCTACCAAACATTATGAATCTGATGGACTTCATTAAATGCAGGTTCATAACTATTTAGGGTTTCCTGGCTGGTTCATGCTTTGTAGAATTATGACTAATAATTCAAATTTATGCACATTGCACACTGCCATTTTGCAATACTTTTTCAGCTTGTACAATATTGGGAATGTGTTTGCCCATTACAGAATTCCTATTAAATAATTTCCCTTTACTATAACTCTTATTGCAGTCACTAAATCATTAATGCATCAATTTAACATAAAAAAACTGATCTGAAACCGGCAATGTATGAAATGAGTCTTAGGTCTGTGGTTAGGCTGTGACAGGCCTGGGGATGTGAACATTCCTCTGCATCCAGTCAGCATCGCTTAACTGTAATCAGTGGATTGTGAAGAAACGGGAATAGCTCTGTGCTGTCAGACCCCCAGGACTGAATGTGATAAGGGGCCTTAAATAGATCCTTGCTGCACCCCCAAGGCTCAGGGCTCTGGCTGCGTTCATTTTCAAACACCTCTGCAGCTCATCAGCCATCGTAAACCAGCAGACAGGCTCCTCTTTCCCTTTCTAAGTTTATCAGCTGGTTTAAGGTCAGTTCACCAAAGTCAAATTTGATACAAGTGACATGTTAAACTGTCTCTAGGTCAGCTTAAAAGGACAATACAGAGTGTAAACTGGGGATGCAGGTGGAACAAGAATATTTATTAGACATCAGGATAGAGAGGCAATAGCTGCTTTGAAAAAAACACACATATTTGTACTGTGTGTCACACATCATGTACTAGCTACTGTACTAAAACAGATGTATTCTTAGGTCAATACTGTATTTAGTGAATGAGCAATGGGGGGGTTATATACAGCTTATGATTTGATTTGAACAGCCACATGTGAATCACTGTTTTAAAACTGTAATTTCCAAGTATAAATGGCATTGTAAGGCAAACAAGAAAGGAGAATGACTCAGAGAGCTTTAACAGATAGGCTAACATAGGCTAACAGAGTAGCTCTGTCCTTTTAAACAGCATGTGTATTGCTGGAAATCCACAAGGTGAAGGAAACGTGCCATGTTAAAGTGACCCCGACTACTTAATTATGTCATTAACAAAATCCACCAATCAAATGTTAGGATGGAGGACGACTGCATTATTTCCATATGATGGACTGATAAGAAGACAAAGTGTTGTGTGCTGTCACAGCCGTACAAGTGCGAAACCTTCTGCAGCGTTTCTCATTTATTTATGTGTTCATGTCTGCAAACCACATTTCCTGCTCCTCTGGAGAATAAAGTAACGCATGTTTTTGTGGTGCTGTGGAGGCTCCATGTACCCTAAAGACCCCCTGTCTGTCTGGCTCTCTCTCTCTCTCTCTCTCTCTCTCTCTCTCTCTCTCTGTGAAACCTGAGCTCAGGGGCCAAATTTAGCAGTGGTGGGAGAGCGGTCAGGGCCCAGGACAGACAGGACAGCGCGCCACCCGCAGCCTCTGAGTACCGGCTCACTCTTCAGCTCTCCCGGCAGCCACCGGAGAAAAGGGAGAGAAAAGGAAAAATACGACAGTCATACGGCCTGTTGTTGGAAAGACGCCGCGGTTTGTCCTCCGCGATACACACTACTTCAGGAAAACTGGACCCTATAAACTGGGATAGACGTTTGTGGAAAAATACTTGAAGGTAATATAAAGCTTGTTTTCTTTGGGGAAGAGAAACCCATAACACATAGAAGCACTTGGTCTGTTGATCCTGTGTCATATTCCATAAGGATAAGTGCAATTATTGAGTTGTTATGAAGGAGTATAAAAGGTGTAGATTTGTGTTTTTTGTATGTTAGTTTTGGAGTTTCAAAGTGTGTAGGCACATGATGACTTGTAAGTGTTGTTGGTGGTCTAATATTTATAACGTCAACTAACATCATCCACAGCAACACAATCGAACAACAGGCAATCTGTCAGTATCACTCGGATCATATTGCTTTGGTATTGTTGAACTTTCAGTCAGTTTTGACACACTTTGCATTATTTAGTACTTCTGCAGAGATGCTTTAATTTCCACATAAATAATATAGATTGTGCCTGAAGTGTGTGTGTGTGTGTGTGTGTGTGTGGGTCTTTTCCTGTGTGGGTGGGGTGTAGAAGCTGTGAAACATATCCCTCAGGGATTAAAAATAACAACAGCTGGCCTTCAGGTCGCCATGACAGACAGAATATCACACCATCGTCTCCACAAACATACACTCAGTCCTACACACACACACACACACACACACACACACACACACACACACACACACACACACACACACACACACACACACACACACACACACACACACACACACACACACACACTCACACACACTCATACACTTACCTTTTCAATTAATTAAGACTGCTTAAGTATCAGTTTTTATCAGGACTGAAAAGCTGATTCACCATCAGCATATTTTCTTTAGGGCATCAGCTGCACACGGTATGGAGCTTCATATATAATAGTGTGTAGGCTGCTTGAGCCAAGGGTCCCTCAGACCTACTGTGAAGTCACCCAATAACCTTCTCAGTCTGAACTTATACATGCATGCACCCATAAATCTGAAAAGTGCACGCTGTTTTGACATGTACTGTCCTGCTAATAGCCCAGGTGGGTGCATTCTGGCTGAAGACGAGTGCTTGCATGATACTGAAGAGAAGAGCTGCCCTCTTCTGCTCCGCTGCCCCTGTCTAATGTGTGTCCTCAGGGATGTGATATGTTTGTGGGAGAGAGACAGACAGCTCTCAGCCACTGTTAAGGTGTCATACTAACGTTTCACCCATGTGTGGTATGTCCAACCAAACACTTTCACTGAACCAGAATGAAAGTTCATTTTGAAATATTGATTGATTGGGAATGTATGGCAATCAATTACTGTCAGATTAGCTGTTTATAATGATTTAAGGACAGGAAAACATCTAAGAAAAGTATATAATCTAAAAATGCATTTTATTGGTCTGATTTGGATAGGATTTGGATTTATACTATGCTATTATTAAATATACCTTCCTGTTATGTGAGGGATTTTAAAACTAATTTATGGAGGAATTTTGTTACAGTAATATCCTGGGGGAAGTATCTGACAGTGTCCAGGGCTGTGGCACTGGAGAGTGAAATGACAGTGATGGATGTAACGTGAGCTGATTCAGTAGCTCCTGCAGGAGGTGTCATGTGAAGAGCCTTCTGTTTTCACCCACGTGGGGCTGGCATAAGAAGGAGTCCTCCTACGATACATGTGTCCCTATCTTTCTCTCTCTCTACCAAAAGTTGTTGGATGATGTAAAATAACTTGCGTGTCTGTAAAGAAGCAGAGGTTTGAGATCTACTGTTTACACACCAACTGAGAAGCTCCTTACTGGCAGAGGCTTATTTCAGAGACCGAAATGAATTAATGCGCGCGCGCGCATGTGTGTGTGTGTGTGTGTGTGTGTGTGTGTGTGTGTGTGTGTGTGTGTGTGTGTGTGGAGAGAGAGTATGGTGAGGGCTAGTATTCAGTGGCAGTCATGTCCTGGTGTGATCATGGAGGTCCTTGGTTAATGCCATCAGCTGTGCCCCCAAAGAATGTCTGAGTCATCACACAACAACTGGCTCTGTTTACTATTACCGCAGCATGTGAATATGAGTGTAGGATGAGTGTCTGCTGTTCAGTTCATGTTCACTCTGGAGCATTGTGGGTCCCTTTATACTGAGATTTACTGTGAAAATTTATATGAATTACCATTAAAAATTCACTAACATGCACAGTTGAGAGGCTCCTCGTATATTTACAGCACTTACAAACTTCGGAAGTTATGTCCATCTGATGAATTATGTGTGTGTGTGTGTGTGTATGTGTGTGTGTTTTGTGTGGATGTGTTTTGCAGAATGCAAGACAGGAGCTGGAATGACACACTCCCCCTCTCTGTGCTCCTAAAAGAGGTGCCCCCCCCTGGGGGTATGTCTGTGGAGGGGGACGGGGGTGTGTTTTCTGAAGCGTCCTCTGATGGAGATGTTTACCTGAACTCCATGCCGGAGTTTCAGGGAGGGGGTGGAGACTTTCTGGAACTCTCTGCCTTCCTAAGCCAGGATGAGATTAACCGCAGTCTGGATCTGGCACGAGAAGCAATGAGTGATGCAGGGGACGCCTGTGAGCTCTCTGACACCCCAGGCCCCACCACTCTGACTCCATTTGAAGAGGGACTCGGCCCCTCCTCCCTTCTAAGCCCCACCCCCCAGACCTTAACAACAACAACAACAGAGGCTCTGCCTGCACACCTGGAGACTAGTGTTGCGGTGATCCAGGATCCGTCTGAAGCCACGAAGGTCACATCCAGCCAGAACGTTCAGCTCAGCAGGCCGGCCAAGGCCTGCACAAGCCCCGGATCCACAGCCTCGCCTGACAAGCTTGTCTGTGGAAAGCCCACCGCACCTGTGTACAAACAGGAACGGCCCCGGCTGGTCCACCGAGGCCTGGAGCTGAACGAGCGAGCAGCCTCCACCACTGAGTTCTGCAGCCGGGCTGCCACCTTCATCGAGGAGCTCTCCTCCATCTTCAAAGGGTCCAGCCGTTTGGAGCGTCAGGGGGAGGAAGACTCCTCCTCGCCCGACAGCGGCTATCTGTCCCCAAAGAGCCAGCGCTCGGCTGCCCAGCAAACTCAGACGACCGCCTCGCCCTCGTGCACATCCTCGGAGCTCCAGCAGGGGGCGGACCAAGGGGACCAGGCGGGAATGGACGCGGGCCTGCAGGTCGACGGCGTCAGTGCGGATGGGCCGATGGCTCCACCGCGGTTCACTCAGAAGCTGAAGAGTCAAGAGGTGTCGGAGGGGAGCCCTATTCGTCTGGAATGCAGGGTGACTGGGAACCCTCAGCCTCTGGTCAGGTAAGACCACCACCTCACCACCTCTGAGGAGCATGGAGCCATCGTGGCAGGTAACATGGTGCTTACATGTAAAGGTTTTTAAAAAGGTGTCCGTGGAAGCTGGAGGGCAACATAAAAGCAGTACGGGCGTGACAAGAAAACATCCAGCCTATCAGAACCCTGCTGGCTGATGTTGGCAGAGCCGGTGAGATCACTGTTTGGCTAGGTGGAAGCCACTGAAGCTACTGTAGCTCAGGGTCTTGAGGACCAACTCTGGTATGTTCTTCTGCCACTGCTTGAAGGTACTGTCATTTATTTTTGGAAGCATCATTGCAAGGGGACTGGAAACATCAAAATGGTGCTCGTGAGTGGCAAGACTGTTTAAAGAGTAACCATAATTCTGGATGGCTCCCTTGTCATGCAAAGTTCAAAATAAACTGGGCTTAAACAAATGGTTTTTCATAACAATCTCATGTGGCTGATGTCAAATGGGAGCTAATAGTGAGTAGTTAGCATGAGCGCGCAGGACTGATGCTAAATGGCCCACTACTTATCAGTGTTAGCACTTCTGAGGAAAGTATTCCTTTTAGGTAACATCCTCCTGAACATGGGACTTTATCCAATGAAAGGCCAGCTGGGGTATCCTGTGGCAACCGGGGCCCAGATTAATCAGAGGCACTCCTTCCTGGAACCCTGTGACATGACACACGATGTTAAATGCGATCTAGTCACAGCTACGAGGCAACGGCCCCTAAGAGCGGTGCTCCTTTGAGGCGATGCAGTACCCGTGTTGAGGTGGTACGTCCCTGATATTCGTCAGACCTTCATGTGCTCAGTACTCCCAGAGACGTGACAGTGGCATTACACAGACACGGGGGTTTTAGATTAGGCTAATCTGTAGTGGGTGACATGGACATATCATATTCAAGAAGGAAAGTTCCTTTGTTGCCGAGATAAACATTACTATCTCATCTAGTTGTAGCTTTTCAGACAGAGGTCATCACGTTTCTGTGTGGTGTGTGTGGATGTATGAACCCTTCACTCTGCGTTTCCACTGTGAACATGCAAAAACTACCTCCTGCTTGGGATCTTGGTATAGAGAGACTTTTTAAATGTGTGTTCTGAGTCAGTGTAACTCAGTGTCTGTTCTGGCTGTATGATCCTTTGATGACTGCTGAGTTGTTAGGGATGAGCTTATTGAAGCAGGAAAACTGCTGCAGTTAACAACTGTGAGTGTGTAGTGTGATGTGGTATGAGTGTATTATTGTGTAGTGTGATGTGGTATGAGTGTATTATTGTGTAGTGTGATGTGGTATGAGTGTATGGTGCTGCAATGTGTAGTGTGATGTGGTATGAGTGTATTATTGTGTAGTGTGATGTGGTATGAGTGTATGGTGCTGCTATGTGTAGTGTGATGTGGTATGAGTGTATTATTGTGTAGTGTGATGTGGTATGAGTATATGGTGCTGCAATGTGTAGTGTGATGTAGTATGAGTTTATTGTTGTGTAGTGTGATGTGGTATGAGTGTATGGTGCTGCAATGTGTAGTGTGATTTGGTATGAGTGTATTGTTGTGTAGTGTAATGTGGTATGAGTGTATGGTTCTGCAATGTGTAGTGTGATGTGGTATGATTGTATTGTTGTGTAGTGTGATGTGGTATGAGTGTATGGTGCTGCAATGTGTAGTGTGATGTAGTATGAGTGTATTGTTGTGTAGTGTGATGTGGTATGAGTGTATGGTGCTGCAATGTGTAGTGTGATTTGGTATGAGTGTATTGTTGTGTAGTGTGATGTGGTATGAGTGTATTGTTCTGCTGTGTGTGGTGTGATGTGTTGTAGTATGAGTGTATTGTTCTGCAGTGTGTAGTGTGATGTGTTGTGATCTGAGTGTATTATTCTGGAGTGTGTAGTGTGATGTGTTGTGGTATGAGTGTATTGTTCTGCAATGTGTAGTGTGTTGTGGGATGAGTGTATTGTTCTGCAGTGTGTATTGTGATGTGGTATGAGTGTATTGTTCTGCAGTGTGTAGTGTGATGTGGTATGAGTGTATTGTTCTACAGTGTGTATTGTGATGTGGTATGAGTGTATTGTTCTACAGTGTGTATTGTGATGTGGTATGAGTGTATTGTTCTGCAGTGTGTAGTGTGATGTGGTATGAGTGTATTGTTCTGCATTGTGTAGTGAGATGTGTTGTGGTATGAGTGTATGGTGCTGCAGTGTGTATTGTGATGTGTTGTGGTATAAGTGTATTGTTCTGCAGTGTGTAGTGTGATGTGGTATGAGTGTATTGTTCTGCAGTGTGTAGTGTGATGTGGTATGAGTGTATTGTTCTACAGTGTGATGTGTTGTGGTATGAGTGTATTGTTCTACAGTGTGTAGTGTGATGTGGTATGAGTGTATTGTTCTACAGTGTGATGTGTTGTGGTATGAGTGTATTGTTCTGTAGTGTGATGTGGTATGAGTGTATTGTTCTGCAGTGTGTAGTGTGATGTGTTGTGATCTGAGTGTATTGTTCTACAGTGTGTATTGTGATGTGGTATGAGTGTATTGTTCTACAGTGTGTATTGTGATGTGGTATGAGTGTATTGTTCTGCAGTGTGTAGTGTGATGTGGTATGAGTGTATTGTTCTGCATTGTGTAGTGAGATGTGTTGTGGTATGAGTGTATGGTGCTGCAGTGTGTATTGTGATGTGTTGTGGTATAAGTGTATTGTTCTGCAGTGTGTAGTGTGATGTGGTATGAGTGTATTGTTCTGCAGTGTGTAGTGTGATGTGGTATGAGTGTATTGTTCTACAGTGTGATGTGTTGTGGTATGAGTGTATTGTTCTACAGTGTGTAGTGTGATGTGGTATGAGTGTATTGTTCTACAGTGTGATGTGTTGTGGTATGAGTGTATTGTTCTGTAGTGTGATGTGGTATGAGTGTATTGTTCTGCAGTGTGTAGTGTGATGTGTTGTGATCTGAGTGTATTGTTCTGCAGTGTGTAGTGTGATGTGGTATGAGTGTATTGTTCTACAGTGTGATGTATTGTGGTATGAGTGTATTGTTCTGTAGTGTGATGTGGTATGAGTGTATTGTTCTGCAGTGTGTAGTGTGATGTGGTATGACTGTATTGTTGTGTAGTGTGATGTAGCATGAGTGTATTGTTCTGCAGTGTGTAGTGTGATGTGGTATGAGTGTATTGTTGTGTATTGTGATGTGGTATGAGTGTATTGTTCTGCAGTGTGTAGTGTGATGTGATATGAGTGTATTGTTCTACAGTGTGATGTGTTGTGGTATGAGTGTATTGTTGTGTAGTGTGATGTGGTATGAGTGTATTGTTCTGCAGTGTGTAGTGTGATGTGGTATGAGTGTATTGTTGTGTAGTGTGATGTAGTATGAGTGTATTGTTCTGCAGTGTGTAGTGTGATGTGGTATGAGTGTATTGTTGTGTATTGTGATGTGGTATGAGTGTATTGTTCTGCAGTGTGTAGTGTGATGTGGTATGAGTATATTGTTCTGCAGTGTGTAGTGTGTTGTGGTATGAGTGTATTGTTGTGTAGTGTGATGTGGTATGAGTGTATTGTTCTGCAGTGTGTAGTGTGATGTGGTATGAGTGTATTGTTGTGTAGTGTGATGTGGTATGAGTGTATTGTTGTGTAGTGTGTTGTGGTATGAGTGTATTGTTGTGTAGTGTGATGTGGTATGAGTGTATTGTTCTGCAGTGTGTATTGTGATGTGGTATGAGTGTATTGTTCTGCAGTGTGAAGTGTGTTGTGGTATGAGTGTATTGTTGTGTAGTATGATGTGGTATGAGTGTATTGTTCTGCAGTGTGTAGTGTGATGTGGTATGAGTGTATTGTTGTGTAGTGTGATGTGGTATGAGTGTATTGTTGTGTAGTGTGTTGTGGTATGAGTGTATTGTTCTGCAGTGTGTAGTGTGATGTGGTATGAGTGTATTGTTGTGTAGTGTGTTGTGGTATGAGTGTATTGTTGTGTAGTGTGTTGTGGTATGAGTGTATTGTTCTGCAGTGTGTAGTGTGATGTGGTATGAGTGTATTGTTGTGTAGTGTGATGTGGTATGAGTGTATTGTTGTGTAGTGTGATGTGGTATGAGTGTATTGTTCTGCAGTGTGTAGTGTGATGTGGTATGAGTGTATTGTTATGTAGTGTGTTGTGGTATGAGTGTATTGTTCTGCAGTGTGTAGTGTGATGTGGTAGGAGTGTATTGTTGTGTAGTGTGATGTGGTATGAGTGTATTGTTCTGCAGTGTGTAGTGTGATGTGGTATGAGTGTATTGTTGTGTAGTGTGATGTAGTATGAGTGTATTGTTCTGCAGTGTGTAGTGTGATGTGGTATGAGTGTATTGTTGTGTATTGTGATGTGGTATGAGTGTATTGTTCTGCAGTGTGTAGTGTGATGTGGTATGAGTGTATTGTTCTGCAGTGTATAGTGTGATTTGGTATGAGTGTATTGTTCTGCAGTGTGTAGTGTGATGTGGTATGAGTGTATTGTTCTGCAGTGTGTAGTGTGATGTGGTATGAGTGTATTGTTCTGCAGTGTGTAGTGTGTTGTGGTATGAGTGTATTGTTGTGTAGTGTGATGTGGTATGAGTGTATTGTTCTGCAGTGTGTAGTGTGATGTGGTATGAGTGTATTGTTGTGTAGTGTGATGTGGTATGAGTGTATTGTTGTGTAGTGTGTTGTGGTATGAGTGTATTGTTGTGTAGTGTGATGTGGTATGAGTGTATTGTTCTGCAGTGTGTATTGTGATGTGGTATGAGTGTATTGTTCTGCAGTGTGAAGTGTGTTGTGGTATGAGTGTATTGTTGTGTAGTGTGATGTGGTATGAGTGTATTGTTCTGCAGTGTGTAGTGTGATGTGGTATGAGTGTATTGTTGTGTAGTGTGTTGTGGTATGAGTGTATTGTTCTGTAGTGTGTAGTGTGATGTGGTATGAGTGTATTGTTGTGTAGTGTGTTGTGGTATGAGTGTATTGTTGTGTAGTGTGTTGTGGTATGAGTGTATTGTTCTGCAGTGTGTAGTGTGATGTGGTATGAGTGTATTGTTTTGTAGTGTGTTGTGGTATGAGTGTATTGTTCTGCAGTGTGTAGTGTGATGTGGTATGAGTGTATTGTTGTGTAGTGTGATGTGGTATGAGTGTATTGTTGTGTAGTGTGATGTGGTATGAGTGTATTGTTCTGCAGTGTGTAGTGTGATGTGGTATGAGTGTATTGTTATGTAGTGTGTTGTGGTATGAGTGTATTGTTCTGCAGTGTGTAGTGTGATGTTATATGAGTGTATTGTTGTGTAATGTGATGTGGTATGAGTGTATTGTTCTACAGTGTGATGTGTTGTGGTATGAGTGTATTGTTCTGTAGTGTGATGTGGTATGAGTGTATTGTTCTGCAGTGTGTAGTGTGATGTGGTATGAGTGTATTGTTGTGTAGTGTGATGTAGTATGAGTGTATTGTTCTGCAGTGTGTAGTGTGATGTGGTATGAGTGTATTGTTGTGTATTGTGATGTGGTATGAGTGTATTGTTCTGCAGTGTGTAGTGTGATGTGGTATGAGTGTATTGTTCTGCAGTGTATAGTGTGATTTGGTATGAGTGTATTGTTCTGCAGTGTGTAGTGTGATGTGGTATGAGTGTATTGTTCTGCAGTGTGTAGTGTGATGTGGTATGAGTGTATTGTTCTGCAGTGTGTAGTGTGTTGTGGTATGAGTGTATTGTTGTGTAGTATGATGTGGTATGAGTGTATTGTTGTGTAGTGTGATGTGGTATGAGTGTATTGTTCTGCAGTGTGTATTGTGATGTGGTATGAGTGTATTGTTCTGCAGTGTGAAGTGTGTTGTGGTATGAGTGTATTGTTGTGTAGTGTGATGTGGTATGAGTGTATTGTTCTGCAGTGTGTAGTGTGATGTGGTATGAGTGTATTGTTGTGTAGTGTGATGTGGTATGAGTGTATTGTTGTGTAGTGTGTTGTGGTATGAGTGTATTGTTCTGCAGTGTGTAGTGTGATGTGGTGTGAGTGTATTGTTGTGTAGTGTGATGTGGTATGAGTGTATTGTTGTGTAGTGTGTTGTGGTATGAGTGTAAACTCAGATCTGTCACTGAGTCTCCTGGACTGCAGAAGTCATCAGCGTTGCTGGAGCCCAAAGCATCCTCACTGTTGCTCTTCCCATCGTATGTGCGGATGTGCAGCAGGAAAAATGAGAACAACCAGAGCCTGTGAACTCTTGTCTAGCGCAAATGCTCCCATGCAAGACGATGATACCTGTGTGTGGTGGTGTGGTCAGATACACTTGTAGGTCGTCAGCACACACACCGCTCTGATGGAAACAGTTTCGAAAGATCTGACATAACGGTTGGGTGCTCTCGCCTCCCTTAAATGTGCCTGGAGTTGTGTGGCATTCATCATCTGGTTCCACAGGACACTGTTCACAATGAAGTTATCATCAGTGTGGGATGTGGCAAAGGACGTCCACTTCTTCACCTTTCTGTGACTCTTCCAGTCTCTCTGTATCTCTAATGTAACCTGCTGATGACACTCTGTGACACTCTAAGATCAGTGGCCACTTCCGTTGTAGAACATCCTGTTTGAAGCTTTGTAATAGTGAGCGTTTGTTAAGTGTCGTCTTGGTCTCATGATGTCAAAAATGTGAACAACCAATTCTAATTGATCCAGGAAATGTGTTGGTCGATTCATGGATCAAACATCTGTTGTGAATTTTGTGCAAAAAATACTGAAGTGTTGAACAGTGCATTCAACAGTTTAAGTTCACCATTACATTAAGTTCACCTGTAAAGGTTGGAATGCACTTATTTCAGCTGAAAGCCAGATATCCCTAACTTTTTGTGAGTAGTATAGATCTCCCTCTCTCTTTCTCTCTCTGCTCCCACACTCTCTTCGTGTAACCGAGTGTCTTCCTGCTGTATAAATAGGTTCAGTTCGGCTGAGAGGAGCCACTTACTGGAATGTCAGCCATGCCATGACATGGCATTTTCCATAACGTTTCGTTCCCATCACCTTTCCGCACCATCTTGGGCAGTAAGTGAAGAGAGGTGAGAAGAGGGGAGAGGAACAGAGGAATATGGAGTAGAGTTCATATGTTCTGATCATATGGCCACAGGTTATTCAGTGTACACCTCCCATACACTAGGTGGCAGTGGTACTTTGCAGTAGTTTTTATATCTTCATTTGAACATGCCTGTGCTAGAAAATGAGGCTCGGACAGGGGTGTCTGAGAACATATCTGAGGAAGGAGGGGCCTTGCAATGCTAAGTTTTAGCTTTACAGACTGTTGAATCAACATAGATTTACCGATGAGTATTTGTGTCAATAGTAATATATAATGTAGCTTAGTTACAATGAGCAACATAGGTACATTTTAGGGACTTTTATATGTGTCCTCTAGGGGTCAGTGTTGCATTCCCACAGATCCTGCAGGCTATTCACTGCTCCTCTAGTATTACATCAGTACACAGGATGAGTGTGAAGCCCTCAGTCAGGAGGGGAGGACACAGTATCCTAAGACCTCTGTGTCTTGTTCTGCGGGACACAAAGTATGTCCTAGGGGGCACTGCCGCACCCATCACAGACTTTTAATTGCTACTCTGCCCATATAAAGAGTGGAAGACAGCGTAGCATCTCGTCAACCAGTAGTTCAGATCTCATTATAGGCTTAAGGGCTGGCACGGATTACACCAGGACCTAGACGAGGGATTTTGAAAAGAAAAGAACCAGAGAGAGTATAATATCATCAAACGCTTGGCCTGATCTGTGTCTGAGAAGGAATAACCCCCCGATATACAGAACACAAAAATCATGCTCTAGTTCATGTGTAAGTGAAGTCATTCGGAGGTGCACAGACATTTGAATTAAACGTCGGTGGAGTGGAAGAGTTATCAACGGGAAAAGTCAAACATTTCTCCTCTCTCTTCACTCAGTGTGAGATAGCCATCACAGGCCGGGCAGCTGGGAGGTGTGTTGGGTGCTGGTCTCCTGCTGACCTGGAATTGGCACAAACATCATCCCAAATTGACCAAAATGAGACCCACCTGTACAATAATGCTGTATTCTAGTGTTAATGAGGTTCTAGATTTAAAATTCAAGCTGATAAAGACCTACAGACTAGCTGCTGTTTCTAGAGGTGCTGGTATGCTGGTAGAGCCCCTAAAACCCCTCAACTGAAATTAAACCACACCCTCAACTGCCATTAAACCACGCTCTCAACTGAAATTAAAACCACGCCCTCAACTGAAATTAAACCACGCCCTCAACTGAAATTAAACCACGCCCTCATCTGAAATATTTACAGGACAAGGCCAAGGAATATCACCTGTGCATATTTCCACAGGCCTGGGAAGTGATGCCCGTGTGCTGGTGTTCTTTGAAGGGAATCACTTCCAGGTTGAACTCCTGGTTCTAGGGGCTGGTTTGAAGGAGAATGCTATGGTCCTCTTGATGTTACATACAGTCTATTGGTATCTTCAAGTGTAGACTGAAGACTCACCTGTTGAGTTCTTACCAGAGCACTAACTCAGCTGATACCACTTGCCGTTGTTCTTAAATTGTATGTCTGTCTATGGTTATTTGTGCTTCTTGGCAAACGTCTAACTTGCAAAACACTAGGTAATGACATTGACTCCTGTAGTTTAGTAGTAGTCTGACTCAATGGTGTCTTGAATTCTGGCCTGTCCGTACTATTACCTAGGATGAATTCTGTGATCAGATGCAGAGCACTTTGTAATAAGCTCTGGATAAGAGCGGCTGCTAAATGCCGTAAATGTAAAATGGAAATGTACATACACCCAGGCTTTCACAGATGTGGAGGGGTTTAGTGACATGAACACAGAGCCTTGAATGGGGGTGGAGGGGCAAACTGTGGAGGGGGAAACTGTGACCGCAATGTGTGGGATTATGGAGGTGGGATTATGGAGGTGGGATTATGGAGGTGCCATGATTGATTCATTCTGGTGTGGAATGTGCACTGGAGTCTAGAGATTTCTGACTGTGTATGTGTGTGTGTGTGTGTGTGTGTGTGTGTGTGTGTGTATGTGTGTGTGCATTTTTGGATGCCTATGTTGTGATTGTGTGTGTAATCCATCTAGGGTGTTTTTGCATGCCAGGGTCTGATTCTCAGGAAGTAAAAATATTTACCTTGCTTTTCTCTCTCTCTCTCTCTCTGTCTCTCTCTCTCTCTGTGTGTGTGTGTGTGTGTGTGTGTGTGTGTGTGTGTTTGTGTGCGCATGTGTGTTTGCCAGGAAGTACAATCTGTGAAATGTCAGCATAAGAAAGATTCAAGATCTATATTACATTCTATTGTGTTCCTATTTGTAAGTGATGGATAGCAAATGTCATTGTCTATGTGTGTGTGTGTGTGTGTAGCTATGCATGTGTATGTATGCGTGTGCATTGCATCTGTTGTATTTCACATCTGTTTGTCAGGATCGTAGTTCTTCTTGCAGTGGAATTATACAATCATAAGAGAATTCCCCTTTAATATCATCATTATGGTAATTTATTACAGATATATAACCCTAACCCAGATATATACAGTACTAAACCATTTCATTTCATTCATTGGGTTGGTAAGTGACCTCCACAAGGTTTAGTATCCCCCCCACACACACACACACACACAAATTCACATATAGACAACAAATGCTGTTGTGAATGGCACAGAGAACTCAAGTTCAAAGCAGTTGTAAGTGAAGTCATATGAAATCTCCGTGGTGAAACAGACGGGGCCATCATGCCTCACCACCCTCCGCTGCTGTGAGTGCGGCTGCATTATTTAATCATGTCTTGTAGGTTTGGTAAGGACGTCTGGGACCGATCCAGTCTCAAGACTTTGATTAGAACACAGCTGTGCGCCTCGGAGATCCACTCTTGTGAAATTACAGACTCTGAGATTCTCGCTCCTATGAAAGGAAGGCTGGTGCCAACTGAGGGAGCCGCACAGCACTGTGGGTACAGGAAGTACAACGGGTCCCCTGGAGGTCTGGTGCTTTCTGTGTTACACAAAAGTTACAATCTTTTACATTTTTTTCCTGCAGTTTTATCTGTAATGAAGAACCATAAATGCTGAGCTGACATTAGTTATATTTCTTTGAATATCAACATGGAGAAAAAATTAATGTGTGTTTGTGTGTGTGTGCGTGCTTGGGATTACGAGAGATTAAGGGGTATTAATTCACACCTGCATGTGATGGTGGGAGTTTGTGTGTTGAAAACCATACAACAGTGGAAACACACACACACACACACACACACACACACACACACACACACACACACACACACACACACACACACACACACACACACGCACACACCACAAGCAAACAAATAAGCAACACCTTCAAACACATAAAGGCATGCACTCAACAGGAGGGAGCGTTTCCCATTATTATAAAACTAATTGGAAATAAAGTGAAGAGGAAGTTATAGGTCTGCTTTGAAGTGCCTTGTGAATTTTCTGCATGCACATACGTGTGTGTGTGTGTGCGTGTGTGTGTGTGTGTGTGTGTGTGTGTGTGTGTGTGTGTGTGTGTGCGTGCGTGTGTGCGTGCGTGCGTGTGTGTGTGTGTGTGTGTGTGTGTGTGTGTGTGTGTGTGTGTGTGTGTATGTTTCCCTCATTACTTTCCTTTTAATTTTACCTCCCCATTTTATTGCTCATTTCCCTTGGGCAAACTCTTTGATGGGGTTGCCAGGTCTTAGCGGGAGATCCCCAGTTCTAAAAATGCCCTTTGCAGTTGCTCATGGTAACAAGTCCTGGTTGCCATGCTGACTCCCTTCCCACCCCAGACCAAAACCAGAGAGGCATCACTGGCATTCAGAGTAATGTGGACAACTGGTACAACATAATACAAATAGAACACTGCAGTACAGCACAACACGGTCTGCTATGAAGTGCTTCTTGTGTTGATGCCAGCTGACCACTTGTGATTCTGTTACATACTGTATATGCCATAGACGTAATACATGGGCATAGCAGTTCTATGTCAAATCTTTTCCATCAACATGATATATGGTCTTCTGGAAGCCCTGGACAAGGTATGATCATTTGGTGGCCTATGGCGTAAGATGGGTGAGTCTAGCTCACTATGGTCTCACCATGGTCTCACTGTGGTCTCACCATGGTCTCACTGTGGTCTCACCATGGTCTTTTCTGTGCAGTCCTTCATGCCCAGCGTCCTGTTTATGTTGGATTGT
>NC_135219.1:15457647-15475147 GCF_052324685.1 Brachyhypopomus gauderio | reverse complement strand
ACTTTAGTCTTCCATCTTAGTGGTAACTTCATGGGAGATGTGTGATATCTGTAAGTAAATAGCATTAGCATTACCATTTACGGATAAAACATGTAATTTAAAAATATATCACACACACACACACACATATACACACACACACACTCACATGTACACACATACATATTGGTGAGCTGATCTAGAGATTCAGGTTAGCACAATGTAGTGTTTCATGTGTCATCTAGAAACATTTGTCACTGTTGAATTTTTGTATCAACAGTGGCTTTGAAGATTAAGTCCTTTAGTTCCACAGCTCAGATGCTGTGGAGCAGGACTTGTGCACTTGTAGACTTGTGCACTTGTAGACTTGTGCACATGCTGAAATGGAGATGCTGTAGTATAATTACTCTTGTGGTTTGAGCCCTTAGGTGCGACAAGGTGAATACAAAGATGTGTAAATGTGAGCATTGCGTGCAAGTGCGAATGTGACCATTTTGTGTGTGTGTGTGTGTGTGTGTGCTTCACACGTGAAGTTCCTTTTTTTTACAGCAGCTGTGCTGCCCTATGTCGTTTGTCTAATTTAGCATAACTCTTCCTTTCTCTCTCTCCCTCTATCTCTCATCTCTCTCTCTCTCTTACTCCCTCCCTTTCTCTCTCTTTCTCTCCACTGTCCATTCCAGTCTTCCTTACAAGAGTTTCTTTTTCCTCGTTTTCTTTTCTCCCCTCCTCCTTCTTTCTCGGGGTCACACAGGCCGACACAGAAGTGCCTCGTTTCTAACGATGATGATTATGTGACATTGGCAGCATGTACTGTCAGATCACACGTGTTTGGGCTTCAAACAGCGGCCGTTGCCCAGTCACCGCCCCGCCCGCCCCACCAACCCCCCCAACCCCACCTGCCCCACCAGTCTCTCCACCATTAACACCAACGAATGTGGAGGGACAGGGAGTCACCATCGGGGTCAGCCCAGCTGTTTCCTCGCCTGCTCACTGCATTACGTCCTGCACTCAGCGGACAGGAAATTAGAGGAATTAAAAGGTGTTAGGACAGAGCCAACAAAGAACAACTTAGAAACAATCATTTAAAAGTTTTTTAAAGGGGAGTTTAAAATGAGCTAAAGTTCATTAGCTTAACTTTAAAAAAATTATATATATAAAAATCTACATTAAACTTACGCTTGATCATTTGGGGAGGGCTAAACTGTAACTTATACAGTAACCTGCGTAGTATGTAGTGTATGCATACTTACACTGGTGACTTATTTAGAAGGGTTAGGAGGCGTGTCTTAGGAGAGATCGTGTGGTCTTTGATGTTGCTCATCTACCTCAAGCTTCAAGGTGCTCTGAGATGTTCTGAGACATTTTGAGAAGTTCTGATAAGTTCTGAGAAGATCTGAGAAGCTCTGAAATGCTTTTTTGCACACCAAAGACTAGTTGCAAAGAGTGTTTATTTTACTTTCTTCAGCCTGAAGTGAATGCAGTAACTGCCACTCACTGGATGTATTTTGTTTTTCAAACAGTTTGGCGAGAACTCCAGAGACTGTTTGCATGAAAATCTCTGCAGTTTCTTAAATAATTAAACCAGTCCGTCTAGTCCTAACAAACGTGCCCCTGTCAGAGTCACTCAGATCACATTCTTCCCTTCATTATGTCGGTCGGTGTGAACGCTAACTCAAGCTCGTGACCCATGTCTGCATAACTGACATAATTTGTTAAATTATGCATTGAGGCACTGTTACGATTGGGTGATTGGATAATTAGATGCACGAGCAGGTTCTCCTAATGATGTGGCTGGGGAGTGTTTACTATTATGACTAAAGTGTGTGAACACCTGAACCCAGTAATTAGGAGGTGTGTGCACATACCTTTGACCCTGTAGAGTGCTAATAACTGGTCAGTTGTGGAGTTCTGTTGTGAGGGATGCCATTGTTCCAGAGTCCATAGCAGAACAGTAGGTTGGAGCAGAGGCAGAGGAGTGTGACGCCTCACGTCTCTCTGAAGCTGTCAAAAACATGGCAGCTCTCTGTAGTTAAACGTTTGCAGTGAATGTCAGTGCTGTTTCAGCAAGACCTAGGGGTGGTCCTGTTATTCTGTCCTACTGTGTGAGTATGCTTGTGATGAAAAACATCAACTTGACTTTATTTCATATTTTTTTATTTAACTAGAGTAGTTACTGAGACTGGTAAGCCAGGTGTATATTAACAGACTAGTAAGATAGCTAATCGTACTGAATAGCCAGAATGTATTTGAAAGTGAAAACGTCTTATTGATCCTGAGGGAAATTGCTGTCAAGTGTGCTGATTTAAATTGATAAGTACACTTTGTATACTAACTTCCAGAATGACTAAACTGATAAGTATATGTGGTTCAGTATATACTCTGTTGTGCTAGTGTATAACTAACAGTTGAATCCTGGTGGTCAGTGAACCGACGTTTGTGGGTCAAGGTTGTTAACGGTGTTGGAGACTAACACTGGTCCAGAACGGTGGAAGTGAGGACAGTCTAAACGCAGTGAACCCAGCCGAAGTGTTCGAAAGTCATAACACATTCAATTATGTTGGATAGATACTAGAGAGGAGATGGAAATGCTGAGAGGGTCTGTGGATTCTTCAGGACGGGAGGAAGGAGAATCTCAGGGGTGAGAGGGTGCGTGGATTCTTCAGGAGAATCTCGGGGGTGAGAGGGTGTGTGAGTAGCTTCATGGGTTAGTTTCTACACCCGGAGGACTTACGTTCAAGTGTGTGTTTTTGTGAGCTGAGAGAGTTCTGTTAAAACGAAGAGTGTGGTGACATGCTGATCTCTGTGTGTGGCAGAAGGATTTCATGTGTCCCATATGCTGGCTAATTGCCTAACTGAGAAAAAGTATGTGTGTGTGTATAATTGTCTACTCATGTTCTCATGTATGTGGGATTCAGAGGGCAGATTAAGTGTGTGTGTGTGTGTGTGTGTGTGTGTATAATTGTCTACTCATGTTCTCATGTATGTTGGATTCAGCAGGCAGATTAAGTGTGTGTGTGTGTGTGTAATTGCCTACTCGTTTTCTCATGTATGTGGGACTCAGAGGGCAGATTGTGTGTGTGTGTGTGTGTGTGTGTGTGTGTTTGAGGCAGATGTTTGTGACTGTGACTTTGTCCCCTCTATAGATATTTTCCTGTTGTTTTCCAGAGCTTTTAATTTATGAACATTTTGATGCGTTTGGACACATGATATGTGTTTCAGCAACCCATATGGAGAACACACTCATGTGTAATGTATATGCCAAGATAGAGGAAGAACACACACACACACACACACACACACGTTCACACACAGTCAAGCAATATACTGGCTATGGACAGAATGTGCTAAACAGCACTGACACACACATGTAAACGCTAACACAGAACGATGATCCCACAGGTTAGCATGGATGACACCTGTGTAAAACTAAGACACTATAAGGTACACGCCTGGTGTGTGTGTGTAGGGCAGTGTGAACTAGGCCCTACTGCATGCCTGGTGTGTGTGTGTAGGGCAGAGTGAACTAGGTCCTGCAGTCCACTGTGGACCATGGGGTCTTTTCTTCATCTTCATCTTGAAGACGTGATGAAGACCTCTCACACAGTCCTCCACTTCCATGTACCCGGCACTTCTGAACGTGTGATTGTTTAGCTGTAGTCTGTTTATGTGGTGGAGGGTTTTCTTTGAGGGGTGGGATGGGGGTCCGGCCAGCTGGCCCAGTTTGGAGGGCCTTGTTATTGTTTGTGTGTCCTGGTTTCCATGGAGAGTCGTTTGGGGGTTGTCACAGTGAGGCTGAACGTGGCTGATGATACAGACATGACATTTGGAATTCTGGGAAAAGTGAATAGATGATAAAGTGATGTTTTCTGGGTGTGAGTGTATAAAATATGATGAGACAGAAAGAATTAAACAGAGGGTAAGCACCCATACACACTAAAACACACACACGTGTGTGTGTGTGTGTGTGTGTGTGTGTGTGTGTGTGTGTGTGTGTGTGTGTGTGTGTGTGTGTGTGTGTGTGTTTAAGTGCTGGAGGCAGAGATATAATGTAATTGTGTATAAAGAAGGATGTGGTCAAAGACACCCAACTTCTTTCCAGCACTTGGAGCGGTGTGTGTGTGTGTGTGTGTGTGTGTGTGTGTGTGTGTGTGTGTGTGTGTTTGTGTGTTCATCTGTTTTTCTTTCTTTCTTGTTTCTTCATTTTTCAAACAGAGAGTTCTTTGTGTCCTCTTCTCTTTTATGACAACCTTCTCAGTTCAAAGGTCAGTGTTAAACCCTGTTGCTCATCTTTAACTCGGGAGCTGTAGAGCTGGTGAGGATTTCACATTAAGCAAACATTCTGTAATCTTTCTGGAAATAGAGCTCAACTGTTTGTGCATGTGTGTGCGTGTATGGAAGAGGATGCGTATACTAGTGTAGGGGTGTGAGAGGCTTTGGGGTGTGTGTGTGTGTGTGTGTGTTTAGCAGCTGTCTTTAGCACCATGCTCTAGTCCTGAAGCAACGGTTGTGAAACAGGAGGACATAATTGGTTTGAGAGAGGAGTGCTGTTGAGGGTTGTGTGTGAGGCTGTGTGTGAAACTGTGTAAGACTGTGTTTAAGGCTGTGTGTGAGCCTGTGTGTGAGCCTGTGTGTGAGCCTGTGTGTGCGCCTGTGTGAGCCTGTGTGTGAGCCTGTGTGTGAGCCTGTTTATGAGCCTGTGTATGAGGCTGTGTATGAGGCTGTGTGTGAGACTGTGTGATTCTGTGTTTGAGAGTGTGTGTGTGAGGCTGTGTGTGGTTCAGGTCCCACCAGTACCCACTCCAAAGAGTTTTTTAGTTTGATCTGATGATAAAGAGTGTAAATACTAGACACTGAAATCGTATAATTATTTAAAGCATTTGGCAGCCACTTTTATCCAGAGTGATTTACATATTCATCAGTCTGACTGTGTGTGTGCTCCCTGGGAGACAAACCAAGCCCTGGTTGTTAATATCACCTCACTCCACCTGCTCCGACAGGTTCGACCAATCAAAACTGCAATAAAAATGGGTTAGGGCTTCAACCTTTCCCTCTCAAAGCTTTCTGAATGGTCCATATATGTAGAGCGATGATGGGTTTGTGATGCCGATATGGCAGGCACGCTGACATCAGGGACACTGTGGTCAGTCCTGGGTCATCTGTGGAATGCTTTGTGCTAATGAGCATTTGTGTTTGAAGAGTGTCCGGACCATCTGTCAGACACACACCAGGTGCTTCTGAACTCTTTTAGCATTCTACTTTGCAGGCTATTTTAACCAGGACCAGTGGGGGTTATTTTCATGTCATATTTATAGAGGGAGATGTGTGTTTGGGGAGACCGTGCCTCTCTACATACATGCTCACCGAGGTTCACACACACACACACACACACACACACACACACACACACACACCACACACACACACACACACACACACACACACACACAAAGCCGGAGTGGCTAATCGGGAGATTCGGGAGGATTCCCGATGGGCCGGTCCATGTTAATCTCTAGTTTGGGCCGATTGGGAGGGAAAA
Source organism: Brachyhypopomus gauderio (assembly GCF_052324685.1). Classification (NCBI taxonomy): domain Eukaryota; kingdom Metazoa; phylum Chordata; class Actinopteri; order Gymnotiformes; family Hypopomidae; genus Brachyhypopomus; species Brachyhypopomus gauderio. Next base: position 15,469,632 of record NC_135219.1, on the reverse strand, counting down.
ATAATTTTGGGCCGGATTTGGTCATAAAACTCCCGGGCTGAAAAAGTGTCCCACTCCGGCCCTGCACACACACACACACACACACACACACACACACACACACACACACACACACACAACCCTTTTTTGTGTTTACATCTTCCATATGACTCTGCTCACTTCTAAGTGATTCATGCTTCCCTTGAGCAACGCAGATTTGGTTACTTTCAAAACGTCTTACAGATAATGAATCACGTGGCTGGAATTGTAATCAGTACCATAACATAAACATTGGCACATCACCTTCCAGAAGATGCTCATGGAAGTCACTGTGGTTTCCCAGTAAAGGCTCTCCTGCTAGAGACTGTGTTTATTTCCAGCGTTAGCCTCTCATGCACTTTATTCAACTTTATTGTGTTTATTTTATTTTGTGTTGGGGGGGGGGGCGTCTTCCATGAATGTCATTCAGACCACATAACAAATAATGTGTAAAGCACAGAGAACAATGCGTACGTGATCCTTATTTTACACACGCTAATGTCAGCTGTCACCTGTGATACATGAGATACAGTCTCCTGCTGCTCTGCCTGTAGATGCCTGTTTAACAGACATTACTAATAGAATCACCAGACGTGGATCAACTCCAACACGGAGTGATTTTCCTGAGCATCTGTGGCCTGATTGCTCTCTGTCGGGCAAGTGTCACATCATGGATTTGTGGTAATTTAAATATCTGATTCCACTCTGTATCGTCTTGCCCGACTGCACCCTGACCCAGTCGTGTACAGTGAACTTGACATGGGTGGTGGTGGTGGTGGTGGAGCTGGCGTGAGCTGGGGGCTCACCAGGTCCGTCACAGTGCGGTGCTGACAGTATTGGGCTGGCCCCGGCCTGACATTGGAACACGGCTCCACCCTGGGACAACGGGTCCCTGCGGACTGAAGTATTTGGTTATTCTAACTGGTACATCAGTGATACATGGATAGGGAGAGAGATAGAGAGATTATTATAATAATTTATAATTTAAATAATTTTATAACGTGATTTTCTAGTGTTTTGTTCCAATATCTGTGAGATTATCTTTCTCTTGTTTAGTTCATGTCTGTGTTTCTTATTAACTGCTTTGCCAACAATGTATCTTATTACATTCATGCCAATGAAGCACTATCGAGCTGAAGTGAACTGAGACAGAGAGAGAGAGAGAGAGAGAGAGAGAGAGGGAGAGAGAGAAAGAGAGAGAGAGAGGGAGAGACAGAGAAAAGTCAAGGAGGATTAAATGTGTGGGAGTGGAAAGCAAGTGGAATTGTGCCAAATGGTTAGTGCCCCCCACCCTCCACTCCACCATGTTACTAAAAGTCTTTATTCTATAGTCTCTCTCTCTCTCTTTTCCCATCTGTCTCCCCATCTCTCTATGTCTACCACTCTCTCTCTCCCCCCCTCCTTGTTGGAAAGCTTATAACACTCCCCCCCTGCATGTCTGTATGCGTGTGTGTGTGTGTGTGTGTGTGTGTGTATTTCACTCACGGCGCTACTTACAGTGGCAGTAGGACAGTGTGTGTGTGGCAGAGGGCTATATCAGCTCAAGCCCAAAGTACGAGTGTGTTGGTGTTTCTCGCGGATTTGAAGTTTGTGTACGGAGCCCCTGTCTGCTGCTAATCCTTCATAGCTACCTTGCTCAGGACTCAGGTAAGGGCTCATCTGTGGCTCCACGTCTCGTATATCTCACCGTGATTCTGCAGTCACACTGGCTGTTTTTCTGTACCAACGATCAGAGTTTTATTTCCTGTCCTTCACTGCTTCTGGATGATCTGAACATTTCTGGCAGGTTGTATTAAGCAGTGCAGTGGACAGTTTGACCTGTCTGTCATCTCAAAAAAGTGAGAGATTTTTCATCCTTCTCCAAATCAACTCTTTGCTGTCATATCTGATATACTTTCAAGATAATTTTTTAAACTGGCCGTGACACAGTGTTAACCCTGACACATTTTGTTTATTGAAAAGTATGACTTCACCAGGGCTCCATAGTTTAGCAGTGTGACCTCACCAGGGTTTCATAGTTTAATGGATTGAGTTCACTGGGGTTCCGTAATTTAATGGAATGAGTTCACAGGGCTCCATAGTGTAATGGAATGGGTTCACCGGGGTTCTGTCGTGTGAAGGAATGGGTTCACCAGGGTTCTGTCGTGTGAGGGAATGAGTTCAGGGTTCTGTAGTGTGAAGGAATGAGTTCAGGGTTCTGTAGTTTCTGTCTCTTGGAGCTCCTCTTGCAGTGGACCTGTTCTGACTGCACGCCCTACAGGAGACTGATGGGAGTTGGTAGATTGGAGTGCTGTGATCAAACTCATTTCTCCACGCTTTGCACTAAACTGGCCGGGTAGAGGTGTGGTCGGTGTCAGGTTCTGCTATGGCATTGTGAAGATGAATAAGCAGCTCAGACATCCGTCACATGAAACCCTCTGCATTTAACCTACCCCAAAACTAAACCTTCTACAGTTACCCTACACCAAAACTAAACCCTCTACAGTTAATCTACCCCAAAACTAAACCTTCTACAGTTACCCTACACCAAAACTAAACCCTCTACAGTTAACCTACCCCAAAACTAAACCCTCTACAGTTACTCTACACCAAAACTAAACCCTCTACAGTTAACCTACCCCAAAACTAAACCCTCTACAGTTAATCTACCCCAAAACTAAACCCTCTACAGTTAACCTACCCCAAAACTAAACCTTCTACAGTTACCCTACACCAAAACTAAACCCTCTACAGTTAACCTACCCCAAAACTAAACTCTCTACAGTTAATCTACCCCAAAATTAAACCCTCTACAGTTAACCTAACCCCCAAAATTAAACCCTCTACAGTTAACCAATCCCAAAACTAAACCTTCTGCACTTGACACCCGTAAGATCATTCCTGTTGCAATCGGGACCTCAGGCTAATTTTTCAGTGACAGTAATAATGAGGATGTGGATTTTGTCCTACAGTATTTAATGCAGCCTTTTGTTCTCACAGGCACTGCCGGTTCTTATTAAGGACCCTTATTCTGAAACACTTGGTGTTACTTGCCCCAGGGGGAAACTAGAGTCTTTTAAACCCAACTTACTTGTCCACTTTTGTTACGAAAAAACTCTTTAAACTCTTAAAAGGCTTCAGCCACCGTTAATTAACCATCATTGTCATCGAAAAAGGACTTCCAAGAATGACAACGTCCACTTCATCAACATCCTGTTGTCCAAGCAGTTCAGAGTATATCAGCTGCAGGACAGGTGCCTATCAGTGTTTTTATCTCTCTCTCTCTCTCTCTCTCTCTCTCTCTCTCTCTCTCTCTCTCCCTCCCTTCCTCTCCCAACTGTCTCATTCTACTATCTTCCTGCTCTGTTTTCCTCACTCCTATTCCTATCTTCTTTTTCCCAGCCTGTTGCCTTTGACCTCTGACCTGTGAATGTAAATGATGATGAGGGCATGAAATGTCTTTTCTTCTGATTGTGCTCAAAGAGTTTTTACCATCCATCATCGGCCTGGATTAATGAGAGGGGCAGACAAGGGCAAGAGCGTGTAGCAATCGGGCCTGCCTAAATAAACACACACACACACACACACACACACACACACACACACACACACACACACACACACACACACACTCAGGGTTCCCATGTGTATCATTTTGTCTTTGTCCCTCTTTTTCACTACCTGATTCTCGTTCTCAACCATCTTTCTTCACAAACATATATCTCACCTTCTTCTGCCTCAGTCTCTACTCCTCTACCACCTCAACTCCTCTCTTTCTCTCTCCCTCCCCATCTCTCTCTCTCTCTTTCTCTCTTCCTCCCTCTCTCTCTCTGTGTTTCTGTCTCTCCTTCTTCACTGTCTGGCTCCAGACTATATTTCCTGTGTGTGCCTGATCTGATGTCACTGACGTGAACCATATTCTTCACACACACGTGTGTACACCCACCCACACACACACACACACACACACACACACACACACTGGCTTGTCCTGAGCTAACCTTGCTCTCGTGTTCAGGGATGCCAAATCAGGTTATTTCACATTACAGTGCCAAATGTACGAGGGGCCTCTCCTCCCTCTCCCCACATCAGACATCATTATCAGATTATCAGACACACTGCCAGAGATGAGCTGCATGTGGAACGGAGTACTGCACAAGATCAATAGATGTCCACACACGCACACACACCACACACATGCACACACACGCACACAACACGGAACTATAGCAACGCTGGCCTTCCGGTCCGCTGACACCCAGCACCAGAACTTGTTATTTTGGGTGTGTGTTTGGTCCATCTATTCAACATCATGCCCTGTGTCAGACCACCACTTTCTGCCTGTGACCATGGAAACCTGGCAGCTACCCCCATGAAGGGCCCGTTTGGGGTGGGTGTGTCCAGCTGTGGTGTCTTCTTCTGCAGACCTTATCTCCCATGGTCCCCCAGCATGGGCAGAGCTTGGAGCCCGGGGCCAGGGGCCTCCAAAGTCATATATCATACATATCATATACACTACCAGTCAAACGCTTGAACACACCTACTCACACATACTTTTTTAAACATAAAAACAGGGACGATGCCATACCAATGAAATAACACGTTATTGTACTCTAACAAATATAAACTATCTTCGATATTAGATTCTTTGAAGTGGCTGTCCTGTATTTTGATGACGGTTTTGCACACTCTTGGTGTTCTGTTAACAAGCTTCATGAAGCAGCAGCTATGATGCTTCTCCATCAGGCCTGAAGACAATCACGTATATGCAGAGACCTTGTAGAACGAGGAACTAAAACTCTAAAATAAAACTGTTCGCAGAAGGTTCATTTAAAATTGTGTGTGTGTGTGTGTGTGTGTGTGTGTGTGTGTGTGTGTGTTCAGAATGAATTCAAATATAACACTTTTCCCCAAATTGTATTTGTAAGTATAATCCATTAGATTAAAATGCCTTTGTTACCATTAAGAACATGCATTTAGTCAGGTGTGTCCAAACTTCTGACTGGTAGTGTATATACACCACATTGGGGAGCTATTGGGGCATTTTTCAGTTGTAGATGTATTCATAAATAAAATATTCCAGTATTCGAAATGGCTGTAAGTGTCTGGGTATGATGGTAATGCCAGAGACCTACAGTGTGACTATCGACTTAACTCCACCACACACACACACACACACACACACACACACACACACCTTGTAGTGTTCACACACACAACAAGCACTGTTCCTCCACAAACACTTCAGCTTTATTGGTTTGAGTGTTTACTCTAGCCGTTTCTAAACCAACCCAGATTCTCTAAAAGACTTGAGACAGAGGGGATGCTAATTAGCTGTTAGTAACATATGAACTTTTTTTCACACCTATTCCACAGGTAGGCAGTACGGACTGAGGGTAGACCTGTAGGTGTGTCGGGAGTCCATCGCATTCTATCAGAGAGGGGCATGTTCTACCAGACAGGGGCGTGTTCTATCAGACAAGGGCGTGTTCTATCAGAGAGGGGCATGTTATATCAGAGAGGGGCGTGTTATATCAGAGAGGGGTGTGTTATATCAGAGAGGGGCGTGTTATATCAGAGAGGGGCGTGTTCTATCAGAGAGGGGCATGTTATATCAGAGGGGGGCGTGTTCTATCAGGGGGGGTGTGTTCTATCAGAGGGGGGTGTGTTCTGTCAGAGAGGGGCGTGTTCTATCAGACAGGGGCGTGTTCTATCAGACAGGGGCGTGTTCTATCAGAGAGGGGCGTGTTCTATCAGAGAGGGGCGTGTTCTATCAGACAAGGGCATGTTCTATCAGACGGGGGCGCGTTCTATCAGACAGGAGCGCGTTCTATCAGAGAGGGGTGTGTTATATCAGAGAGGGGTGTGTTATATCAGAGAGGGGCGTGTTATATCAGAGAGGGGCGTGTTATATCAGAGGGGGGCGTGTTCTATCAGAGAGGGGCGTGTTCTATCAGAGGGGGGCGTGTTCTGTCAGAGAGGGGCATGTTCTATCAGAGAGGGGCATGTTCTATCAGACAGGGGCGTGTTCTATCAGACAGGGGCGTGTTCTATCAGAGAGGGGCGTGTTCTATCAGACAAGGGCATGTTCTATCAGACAGGCGCGTTCTGTCAGACAGGGACGCGTTCTATCAGACAGGAGCGCGTTCTATCAGAGAGGGGCGTGTTCTATCAGACAAGGGCGTGTTTTGTCAGAGAGGGGTGTGTTATATCAGAGAGGGGTGTGTTCTATCAGAGAGGGGCGTGTTCTATCAGAGAGGGGCGTGTTCTATCAGAGAGGGGCGTGTTATATCAGAGGGGGGCGTGTTCTATCAGGGGGGGTGTGTTCTATCAGAGAGGGGCGTGTTCTATCAGAGGGGGGCGTGTTCTGTCAGAGAGGGGCATGTTCTATCAGAGAGGGGCGTGTTCTATCAGACAGGGGCGTGTTCTATCAGAGAGGGGCGTGTTCTATCAGACAAGGGCATGTTCTATCAGACGGGCGCGTTCTGTCAGACAGGGACGCGTTCTATCAGACAGGGGCGTGTTCTATCAGAGAGGGGCGTGTTCTATCAGACAAGGGCATGTTCTATCAGACGGGCGCGTTCTGTCAGACAGGGACGCGTTCTATCAGACAGGAGCGCGTTCTATCAGAGAGGGGCGTGTTCTATCAGACAAGGGCGTGTTTTGTCAGAGAGGGGCGTGTTCTATCAGAGAGGGGCGCGTTCTATCAGAGAGGGGCGTGTTCTATCAGACAAGGGCGTGTTCTATCAGAGGGGGTGTGTTCTATCAGAGAGGGGCGTGTTATATCAGAAAGGGGTGTTTGTACAGTGGGAACCTGAGCAGAAGTGTGAGGGAGAGATGAGTGTGAGAGGAGAGCGTGAGAGGAATGCGTGAGAGGAGAGCGTGAGAGGAGTGCGTGAGAGGATAGCGTGAGAGGAGTGTGTGAGAGGAGTGCGTGAGAGGAGTGTGTGAGAGGAGTGTGTGAGAGGAGTGCGTGAGAGGAGTGCGTGAGAGGAGAGCGTGAGAGGATAGCGTGAGAGGAGTGTGTGAGAGGAGTGCGTGAGAGGATAGCGTGAGAGGATAGCGTGAGAGGAGTGTGTGAGAGGAGTGCGTGAGAGGAGTGCGTGAGAGGAGAGCGTGAGAGGAGTGTGAGAGGAGTGCGTGAGAGGAGTGTGTGAGAGGAGTGCGTGAGAGGAGTGTGTGAGAGGAGTGCGTGAGAGGAGTGCGTGAGAGGATAGCGTGAGAGGAGTGTGTGAGAGGAGAGCGTGAGAGGAGTGCGTGAGAGGATAGCGTGAGAGGAGTGTGTGAGAGGAGTGCGTGAGAGGAGTGCGTGAGAGGAGTGCGTGAGAGGAGAGCGTGAGAGGAGAGCGTGAGAGGATAGCATGAGAGGAGTGCGTGAGAGGATAGCGTGAGAGGATAGCGTGAGAGGATAGCGTGAGAGGAGTGCGTGAGAGGAGTGCGTGAGAGGAGTGCGTGAGAGGAGTGCGTGAGAGGAGTGCGTGAGAGGAGTGCGTGAGAAGAGAGCGTGAGAGGAGAGCGTGAGAGGAGTGCGTGAGAGGAGTGCGTGAGAAGAGAGCGTGAGAAGAGAGCGTGAGAGGAGTGCGTGAGAGGAGTGTGTGAGAGGAGTGCGTGAGAGGAGTGCGTGAGAGGAGAGCGTGAGAGGAGAGCGTGAGAGAAGTGCGTGAGAAGAGAGCGTGAGAAGAGAGCGTGAGAGGAGTGCGTGAGAGGAGTGTGTGAGAGGAGCACGTGAGAGGAGCACGTGAGAGGTTGTAAACGCTGTCTGAGGAATGAGGCCGGACTAGGCTCTTCGGCGTGGAGACGCTCAGAACTGATCCAATTACACTTTGGCGCCATCATTTTGGTCCAATCAGCAGAGCTGCATGAAACACAGACATGCTGCTTGTCCCCTGTCTTGTCTTCTTCTTCTTCCTTACACGCACATAACACAACCGAAAATGACTCTACATACAGAAAGTGTGTGTTTCTATGTGTGTGTTTCTATGTGTGTGTTTCTATGTGTGTGTTTCCAAGTACATTTACATTTACATTTTATAGCATTTAGCAGACGCTCTTGTCCAGAGCGACTTACAAAAGTGCTTTGCTTCTGATCACAGAATTCATCCTAGGTAATAGTACGGATAGATACCATTGAGTCAGACTACTACTAAACTACAGGAGTCAATGTCATTACCTAGTGTTTTTCAGGTTAGACATTTGCCAAGAAGCACAAATAACCATAGACAGACATACAATCAAGTACATGATTTGTGTTTGTGACCTATGTGAAATATTCCAGCTGAAGACAACCTCACACTGTAGCTGTCGTTGGTAATGACATCTCTGATTCTCCACTGATACTCCATGCTTCATTATACTCCATCACACTTCCTTTTACAACGTTACACCCCTGTCACCCTCCTGTCACCCTCCTGTCACCCCATCACACCCCAGCAATGGTTATTTTACTTTTCAGCAACAGACTCATCCCGGTAAGGTCATCCCCCGGGCGATGACCCCCCCCCCCCGACATTATTATGCTCCTGTCACACACAACCGCCCAGATGGTGCCGGACCCTGTGAGGACATGATGGGTCATGTTCAAGGGTGGTGCATGTTCAAGGTTCAGCAGACCCGCCTCCACCTTGACAAACCGCTGTGGTGATTTGCTGAGTCACCACACAGAGCTTCCTGCCTGGCCTTCTGCTCATGAGGAGCTTTACGTCTGCACGCCGTCACACAGACAGGACAGAGAAAGCACGACATGCCTGCGGCAGACTGCTGTCTTACAGCCCATCAGACAGACAGCTGGTGCCCCAATGAAGGTGTAGACAGGGAGATGTATCACGCCATGACATATTTATAAGAATTTCTGCCCATTTTTAATGCAGCAATGACTTGGCTGTACAAAGAGCTAACGTTTGCACCCGTGTGTGTGTGTGTGTGTGTGTGTGTGTGTGTGTGTGTGTGTGTGTGTGTGTGTGTGTGTGTGTGTGTGTGTGCGTGTGTTTGCATTTGCATGTTTATGGATTGTGGGTAACTATCTGAGGTGGCAATTTTGCAAAGTGGTGTAAGACAGAAGAGCCAAACCAAATAGTGTGTCCAGAATATTTACAGAATATTGAATGACTCCTCCACGCAGTGCTGGTATGTGTGAGAGTTCTCAGTCCTCACGAAACAGAGCGCAGAACTTCCATCTCTGATATAACGAGGCCCTCTCCTGCTGCAGGCCTCCTAGCCCTGCCGCTGCTCTACTGGTCTGCAGATGATCAAAGATAATCAGGACTTACATTCAAACTACTTCAAATGCACATATGGGAGTGTTTGATCACTGGGGCAGAGGAAGAGTAACATGATAGATGTGTTCAGAACGGAAGAGATGAGCAGTGCCCAGAACGAAGACCCCAAACAGAACTCAACAAACGTTCCATAATGTTCCGAGCTTTGAGGATCAGCAGAAAGGAACAGCTGTAGGCTCAAACTCCATTATATATCCTTAGACCACATGTACTGGAGTGTGTGTGTGTGTGTGTGTGTGTGTGTGTGTGTGTGTGTGTGTGTGTGTGTGTGTGTGTGTGTGTGTGTGTGTGTGTGTGTGTGTGTGTGTGTGTGTGTTTGCATGTATGTATGGATGGGCTGATGTTTTGTGTTCTTGTGGAGAATGAACAGATGTGTTCGTTCACTTTGACCAGTATGACTAGCGTGCCTTCCGGGGAGACGTGGGGTCACGTCCGGTCACTGCCTGTTCATGTGAGTTACTATTGCGCACACTCGTGTGTGTGTGTGTGTGTGTGTGTGTGTGGAGTGAAGGAGTTTCCCTCTCTCCTTTATGATTCCCAGACTTATGCGTCACATCAAAGACTGGTGTCTCTTAGGTGTGTGTGTGTGTGTGTGTGTGTGTGTGTGTGTGTGTGTGTGTGGAACACCTGGGTATTCTCCACTGCCACTCAACCATAAATCTAATCATTCTTGTCACTGTGTTGTGAATAAACACAATGGCATGGTAATGGCTCTCTGCCACAGAGTCTCATAATTATAGGAAAACACTTCCGTTCAGAAACGCACTGCTCACACACCCAGGACATCCAACAAAGCTCAGCATTAATGGGTTTGATTAATCACTGTTTATCAGATGGCGGCTCTCGCCCCGGTGAGGTCTGATCTCAGCCAGTCAGTGGGGGGGGGGAGCTGAGGTCCAGACGTGTGTGGTGAGCATGGGTGGTCTGATGCTGAGGTATGGGTGGTCTCATGCAGGGGTGTGGGTGGTCAGTGGTCTGATGCTGAGGTGTGAGTTGTCTGATACTGGGGTCTGATGCCGAGGCATGAAGGTACATGAGGTCTTCTGTGGGAAGGCCTCCCTCTATGGGCGATCACATCCTAATTACTTCCTGGTCCTCTGAGCTCAGCTACACAACTGATGCGAACCTCCTTTTATGTTACATTTTTTTGTTTTACAGTCTCCATGACTACACGTTCTCCAGCCCAGTGCCCTGTGTTGCTGGGATACCCTCGGCCCCCAGTAACCCAGAGATAAATTAAGCGGTTTAGAAGAAAAAATTAATTAAGGAAAAAATGAATGACAAATACTAAATCTTTGTTTTCTTTGCTCAAGAACTTCTGATTTATTATATATTTTACATTATTTTTAGAACAATAAGAATTGTTTACATTTGAACATTTAATAAGAGTTATGTTAAGGACAGCTTCTTGCACTCTTACTGTGTAATTTGCTGACTTTCATAGTGATTGATAGTAGTACAAACACAAACCACATGTCAGTTTCAGAAAGCCAGTCCAAAGAAGGCCCATTTGTGAGGGTTTTGTGCATTAATGAATTAAGGGTATTTTTAGGGGTCACTTATATCACATTTGTCCGTAACTATGTTCCATTACACTGCAAATGAATCCGTTTACTGAATAATCTCCAGCAAAAACAAGGTGATCTTGATGCTGAATATTAACAGAGCTTACACTGGAGCTTTGATTCACCTCAAACAAACGCGTTTCCTTACAAATGTCTGGCTTCAACAAGACTTATAAACAGTATACTGAAAAGAAACTTGAAGAAGCTTGAAGGGCTAAATATTTTGTTTCCCAGATAAATAGCAGATTGCTGTAATAACAGCCTCTCTCAAAGATCACAGGGTCTTTGTTTCCAATATCATTGGCCAACCCACTGGAACTGTTCCTCCCTCCCATTGGCCAGGTGGTTCTGTGAGGGGCGGGAGCTGCACCACTGTCCTGATATTCAGATTTGGAGGGATGGTGACCTGCACATGCTGGTGATTGCTGAGGCTTTCGAGGACGACACTGGGAGGTATACCTGCGTAGCCTCCAACGCTTTGGGTGCAGACAACACCTCTGCTGAGGTCTACATTGAGGGTGAGGATCTTCTGTATCACACACACACACACACACACACACACACACACACACACACACACACACACACACACACACACACACTTGTTAGTTGTGTACATATTGCCTCTCATGTAGTAATCACAACCACCTCTGCAATCTCTCTCTCTCTCTCTCTCCCTCCTTCTCTCTCTCTCTCACGCACTTTCTCCTGACCTTCACAGGAGCCTCGTCTTCAGATTCAGAAGGGGAAGGTTCCACATCCAAATCTAAGCCTGGAGCCATGCCACAGTATGTTTACCAATATAACCCCTTTGACCCCTCACCCTTGTGACCTCTAATATTAGTCCACAGGTTAACCAGGCTAAGTGCCACCACGTTATACAGGGCACGACTGTCCCATCACACAGACTGATACGCAATGCCCTTGTCATGGTGTTATCCCTCAGCTACGTGATGACTGAGTGGTAGTAGTGTTGGTTCTCTGTGGAGACATATGCAGGTGTGCCAGTCCACACACCCTCCACCCACTACACCTTTCTCCACCTCCCTGTCCTCCCATCCCTCTCTCTGCTGCTCCCTCTCACACGTGACTTGTCAGGGTACATGAGTGAAAATATCAGGAGTGTGTGTGAAAGCAACCACCCAACA